>NC_051156.1:136512154-136579654 GCF_013339745.2 Dermacentor silvarum
GGGCATATCGGGGCAGTGGCACAGCAGTGGTCGATAGTTTCGTCGGTGCCGCAGACCTCGGATGCTGCACTGTGGTCACTGAGGATGGTAAATAAAGGGTATTCAAGGATGATGGAGCCACGACTCAAAAACCAGCCTCCGCGTGGTCTTTCGAAACACGTTGTCTTGAACTCCGAGCAGCGCGTTCACTCTCTCAAGGCGTCTGATTAGGTTTCTCAGCTTGCGACACTATAGGGTGGCGCCCAAACGGGGCACCGTAACCAGCAAGAGATAATAGGCGATTCCATCTGGCAGGTTGCGTGACTCAAGGGGGCACTCTTCCAGCCATGAAGATACCGGAGCAAATTACTCGCAATGAGACAAGGCATGTGTTTATTCTCTAGCAAAAATCCGGAGACCACTCAGTACACCCTAATAGAATGCGAAGGGATTCACCGAGTGAGACCCATAGGTAACGTACACCTTACAGAAGCGCTTGGGTTTTTAGTGGACGGAAGCATCGACCGGTCAGCAGTCGAGATAAGCGAAATACGTTTAGAGTATTGGTGGAAAAAAAGCAGGGAACAGATTGATACGACCGGGTCCGTTACTGGCATAGATAGTGGTAAAATGTAGATAGAGAAGTTACGAGGACGAGAAAAAAAGATTAAGGAAATGGACACAAAAAGGCTAGAATGGAAAGCGTGTGTAGCATACCTGGTTAACTCAAGCAGGCTAGGTGAGTATTTGTCACCGCTGTTTCAAAGGGCATGTCAACAAATTATCATCATCATTCACATCACCATCATTATACTGGACGTCCATCTTACACGACTGCTGTGTGTTGAGTGCTGATGCTAGCGTTAACTATATAAGATTGCAGTCTTGTTGGGAAAAAAAAGCACAGGGAAGAGATGGGGACAAATTCCTCACAGGCTTAGTTAACTTTACAAGATAACGTACAATTAGGGAAGATGCTATATTGCAAATATATAGTTGTAGTACTTGCTATTGCAATAGACACAGTTCAGGCAGGTCAGCTGATCATTGTCGCCACTCCGGTTTAAATTGGATGCCATTAGCAATCATCTATCATCAGCTGCAATAGCAACCAGCAAGCACGGGTGACGCTAGCTGCATCTGTCGAGAAACTAGGTATTTCGACGCATATTTAGTGGCCGCACTAGTAAAAAAGCGCGAAGCTTACTTCTTGTGTACACGTGTTCGTATGTCACTGTTCTTTCGCGAGAAAAAAAGAAAGGACATCAAGAAAGTATTTAGTGCCGAGCTTCGGGTATGAAATGCTCGCGCGCCTCGAGTATGACGCACTCGTTATCCACCTAAGCTTTCATCATCATTCGTCCGACCGTGCCGCGGGCTTCTCAGCGCCGGAAACGGCGGCGATTATTTATCCTGACACACTCTCGGCGGTACCACCGCCCACCCACACTGTCGTCAACGGGCGTTGCGTTTTAACGACTCTCCGCCAAGCCGCGCGCCCCGCTCCGCCCTCGGGTTCCCGTGCTCGCCTTCAGAGGCAACGTCAATTGCGCGATACTTATCGCATACTATAGCGTTACCGCATTTTTCACTTATACTGCCCTTCTTGCGGAAATTGCTTTATGTATCTCGGGGGCTTCGTTTATGGCGGTGCTTTTTTATCTCTCGTTGACGATATGAATATATGCACGTAAATGAGCGCTCGCGCGTCAGTGAGAGCAGTTGATAAAAGTGAGCACCGTCCATTTCGCGAAAGTAAGAATTCATAATAATTTCGGTTCCTCCATGGTGATACTCCTTTATATATCGTTGATTATCACAAGGATGTATAGAAATGCGTAGGAATGAGCCCTTGGATGGAGGTGAGCGTAATTAATAAGCGTAAGTCTATCCTATTCCGTAAAAAGAAATAATAGGAGAGCGAAAAAACAAGTACGAACAAGACGCGGCCGCCGCAGGTTGTTTGAATATATATATATATATATATATATATATATATATATATATATATATATATATACGTGCGTGTTTATAAGACACAGCATTGGATTTATTATTCGCCTTAGTTTTGTTTTTCATGCTTTGGCTGTACAGATACAGACTGTTGTGGTAATGTACGCTATGACTGGACGTTTGCATGTCGTGATACAGCGAGCTCTGCCGACGCATATTGTATAGTAGGCTATGCTCGAGTTAAGTGATGCTTAACTAAGGGATGCCTTAGTAACGCGATAGCTCTTTCGAATTTCTCCAAATTTTTCTCTTGCTGTCTGCATGTTTTTTCTCCGTTTTTTTTCTGTTATTTCTTTTCCTGCATTACTTAGTGGCTGGAGCTTATTTTTAAGGACTGGGATAGCGGGCCCATTGTCAACCTATCTTCTCACGGTCTCATTACTTAACAAACAACGACGGTGAAGTGAGTAAAAGTAAACTGAATTTAATGCAGCTCCAATAATAACGCTTAACTAGATTTAAAGCTGTTCAAACTTCTTAAAACCATGAGGATGCACCGCAATGCATCGCTTGACACGCAATATTCAAAACACTAAAGCATAGCATGGCCGTGCCTGCACTGCTGGGCTGTTTATTCGGCGTTGTTCATTGTCTTATTGGTTGTAAATACGCTTAAAGCGTATAGTTTCGCTATTTTATACCGAATCGATGACGAGGTGCACGTCGCATCACAAGTACGTGCATGCATTCGTGTACGACGTTGTTGGAACCATTTGCACGGCAGCCGAAATTAGCAGCCTCGGGTTTCATTTCTTTAACGCGAGTTAATGACGTTACTATACTTACCATGAGGGTTGCGAGAAAAACTTCGTTCGCTTCCGTCTTTCGTAATTCAGCGAGACATATGCGAGACGAATAACACCGTATTCTGTCCGTACTTCTGATCATACCTCGCGAGAGACACAAGTGCGCAAAAAGCCAATTAAGAAACACACACACACACACACACACACACACACACACACACACACACACACACACACACACACACACACACACACACACACACACACACACACACACACACACACACGCACACACGCACACACACGCACACACGCACACACGCACACACGCACACACACGCACACACGCACACACACGCACACACGCACACGCACACGCACACACACACACACACACACACACACACACACACACACACACACACACATTGTGTATTTCTGCATGCGGTTCATTTACAAACATGGAACTTTCTCAAACTAGCTCAACTGTCTGTCAACCCGCCATGGTTGCTTTTAGGCGCTCCTAAGCATGAGGTCGCGGGATCAAATCCCGGCCGCGGCGTCCGCATTTCGATTAGGGCGAAATTCAAGAACGCCCGTGTACCGTGCATTGGGTGCGCGGTAAAGAACCACAGGTGGTCAAAATAAATCCGAACCCACTCACTACGGCGCGCCTCATAATCAGATCGCGGTTTTGACACGTAAAACCCTAGAATTAAAAAAAAAATTAAAGAACTGTCAGTCATTCTTCCGTGCCGCATGTCAAGAGTTTCCATTTCACTCGTCTCGTGCACACGTGAACAAAACTATACTAGTAGCTTAACGTATCGTTTCGGCCAACGTTTTCGTTTCTTATCCCAAGTTTCTACGGTCGTTATGCGTTCAACCAACGCCTCCTAGATAGCACAAGGCCGGTGCACTCCGACCCGTGAGGCCGTGCTGCCTGGCCCGACCACCATAGAATCTAATGGGGACGCTCCCGAGTAAGACGCGGTGATTTTGACGTCACCGCTTTCGTCACGCCGGGCTTGCCAATGGAAATTCCGCTCCAAGTAGCATGGCTCCATATAGCAGAGTGCACAGGCCGGCTATCAAGAAGGCGTCGGTTCAACCATGTCCTTTGATAACCGCTTCTCGTCGCGTTCTGTCAAGAGTCTCATATTTATTTTTTTTCGGTTTAAGCAGTCCCTTGTTATTTTAGCTCTTTCCCTTACCGAAGGAATGGCAGAAAATTACTATTTCTATTTTCTTTCTGCCGAAACTCTTGCAGGCTGGGTGTGCTTTATGGCATTGTCGGTTTTCGGCATGACTGTCAATATATATTTGCGTATCGGCGACGCCATAAAGCGAAACGCGCCGGTTAAAATAAAATAAGAAAAAGAAAGCAGCCGTATTGTTTCGGCGTCAAGAACTCACGTGCTGTTGAAGCCACACAAAAATATTTAATTCCTTTCAAAAAAAAATTTGAATTATGGGGTTTTACATGCCAAAACCAGGATCTGGTTATGAGGCACGCCGTAAGTGGGGGACTCCGGAAATTTGGACCACCTGGGGTTCTTTAACGTGCACCTAAATCTAAGCACATTTGTGTTTTAATTCCTTTCCAAACTCTATTGCGTGTTCTTTGGTAAAATAGTGCCTTTCAGCTCTCGCGGTGCTCATATGCAAGATCTGCCGTTAATTAAATAATAATAATAATAATAATAATAATAATAATAATAATAATAATAATAATAATAATAATAATAATAATAATAATAATAATAATAATAAGAAGAAAGAAAACGAAACGGCAACACACACTCCAAGGTGTATGGAGACTGAAGATACTTGATAGCTTCTCTCTTCTCGATTCTTTCGATATTTTGCTTGTTTCTTTTTATATCATAGTATACGCCGCTTGCTTATCGTGGTCAGGTCCTGTTATTTTTCTTCCTTTGTTTACAGAGGTCATTATATGTAATGTCTCCGCCGCTCGATCGCGCTGCATTAAGCGCATGCTTCGTTCAGTGTGCCTTAATTAGGTCACTGCGGAGGCTTAAAAAAGAAAGTGAGAAAAGAAAAAGAACTGCATACACAGCAGTGCGAAAACAATTAGGGACGACTGACTTCCTCGTGTAACTGTACCGCTTCAGTATATTACACGCCGTCTGCGTACGGTTGATAATGAACATGCTTGCTTATTTATTTATTTATTTATTTATTTATTTATTTATTTATTTATTTATTTATTTATTTATTTGTTTATTTTTATTTATTATTTATTTTATTTATTTATTTATTTATTTTGCTGGCGTACTCACGAGGACACTGCATAGGTTCGCATAAAACATGTGCCTCTAAAGTAACGGATGCGCAAGAGCGAGCTTGCGCATAGATATAGGCCAATAGATATATTATGCGCAGCAAAGGTGAGGGAACTCGTACGCAGCAATATATCATTCTATGTTGCTATTATCCCTGAAGTCTTTCTTCTCTGTCTATACAGCTGAGCACGAAAATGATAACAATGGGCTCCGACCAGCTGTTTAGGTCTCTGCTGAAGAGACAGGTAATTTTTATCGCACGGGCCTTGGAAGAAGTGACGGTTACGCAGTGCCTTCGCAGATTTCTACACGGAAGCGTTTCGCATTCGACATATTCGCTTACGCATGATTAAGTCTAACTGTACTAGCGGACAATTTTCGGTGGCAGTGAAACGAAAGCTGGAGGCAATTAAAACGCGCGCAAGTAAGAGAGCTCCCGACGTAGGTCCCACATTCCCATTCGCGTTAGCTTCAGCTGGCAACAGGAAACGTTAACTTCTTATTTAAAACAGCAATGTTGAACGAAATGCGCCGCGGAGTGTTAAAGTTAACTTTTTTTTTTGGGTGTTCTCTTCTGCGGATGGGCCAAATGCGAAACCATCGCACGTGGAAGCAACGCTAATTTTGCATCTCTCTTTTGGGCAACCGAAATCGCTGTCAACTCTGCTGGACTTGACGCGGTAAGACATGCGCAGAAGCCCCGTCTCTGTAGCTATATGCTTCATTGCCACAGGAGGATGTCCGCGAATATATATGCCTGCCGATTCAAGCAATGCTCACCAAGAAGTCAGACAGTAAATGCAAAGGAAGTACGCATCTTTTCGCACGCACGCACGCACGCACGCACGCACGCACGCACGCACGCACGCACGCACGCACGCACGCACGCACGCACGCACGCACGCACGCACTCACTCACTCACTCACTCACTCACTCACTCACTCACTCACTCACTCACTCACTCACTCACTCACTCACTCACTCACTCACTCACTCACTCACTCACTCACTCACTCACTCACTCACTCACTCACTCACTCACTCACTCACTCACTCACTCACTCACTCACTCACTCACTCACTCACTCACTCACAAGCACATACTATTAATGCACAAAAACGCCTGCTTATGACGCGCACGCTACGCTTTTTCACTCAGCAACGAACGGAAACACAGTAGCGAATGTGGCGTGACAAATGCAATCGAAATGAAAATAAGAAAAAAATAAAAAACAAAGCCACAAGAACTTTTTTTTTTTAAGGCAACTATTCGAGTACAAAACGTTGCAATTCAATGGCACCACCGAGGTCCTTATGGTATGGTATGATAAAACTCTGTTACGGTCCCTCGGAACGCGCGTCAGCACTTATGCGCGAATAATTTGATTGCAAGCTCACTTAATGAACCAACAACCATTTCAACCATTTCCGCGAAGGCTTACACGCGCAGTCGTTCAGTGGCGTTTTCGTCTGCCGTATTCCTGCCTAGGATTCCCTTGGCTGCCTTCCTCATTCCCCGGCCGCTTTGCTACACAGCCATCCGGACGGAGCTTTGTGTTTCTTCTCACATTTCAAGCCCAGCAGCCGCTCGAGCGAGACAATGGTGGCGCTTTAAAGCCCGTCTCTTTCTCCCGCTCCTTCGTTAGTTCCCGAACGCAGCACTGAACGGAATACACACACAGTCGTCGAAGAAACAAAACAATTAAAGGAACGGAAACGCTAGAGGAGCTAAACGACACAACACGAACGATAAGAGCACGCTGCCATGTTCCCAGACGGCATCGACAGTTTATTTTCTCACGCTCGCCTTGAATTCGCTTTGAAGGGGGCGCGGGGAGCTATACAGAGAGTGAGAGAGTGAGAGATAGAGGGAGAGGGGTGGATTGAATGAAGCTGCGACAAGCGAGGACGGTATTATATAGGGAAGCCTGAGGATGATGTGCTCCTTTGAGGTTTCCTCTCTGCTTTAAGCTGCTTCCCGGCCCTTTGCCCGCGCGAGCGGCCGTTCATTCGAGAAGGAGAAACGAAGAGAGCGGCGCCAACCTCACTTCTCAGCCCCCTCTTCTCTTCCTTCGCCTGAGCGGCGATGGCTGCTTCAGTTTGGGCGCAGAGCAAACAAGGCGACGCTACTCGACCTTGATGACCCGTGTCGCTGCTTCCGAATGTCCCGAGGGCACGAACGAACGCTGAGTGCATAGAGTTACGTGCAGTGAGTCGCGCGGAATAACCCTGATGGCTGATGCCCGTGAGTGGGCTTTCGGAGAAAGGAGAACGTGTATTACTGCACGTAATGAATGGTCGCACTGGGAGGCACAAGTTTCAAGTGTACGGATGTGAAAAGGAGTTACTTCCCTTCGATTCTGATCGAGGTTTGGGAGTCTTATCGCTTTTTGGGGAGCACAGATACAAAAAAAAAAAAATGCTGTAATGGACGCCGCCACAGTCTCCAACTTTTCACTCACTCTCGCCAACACCGCTCAGCTTTCGACTTGTGAGTCTACGTATAGTGCGCTGGTACGTCTCTTTATATATATCTTTTTCTCTTTTAACCTTTGGAAATTGCTTTAAGCAACCTAATAGCTTGACTTCATTTGCTTACGTAACAATTTTCCCCCTTCCCAGGTACAGGGTACCCAACCGGAGAAATCCTCTGGTTAACCTCCCTGTCTTTGCTTTGCCTTTCTCTCTCTCTTGAGCTGTAAGGCCCTGCTTGCACAGCGATCGCATCTCCCAGTGGATCGTGCGCATATTCTGAACGTCTGCACTAAGAAAAACAGCTTTCTCAGTTGCAGTTTATTGAACAGAGAAACTGCGTGAAAGTAAAAGAGATACCGGTCTGAACTTGCCGGTTTTGGTGCGTTTCTCAAGAGCAGACATTCCTTCCACACCTTTATGCGAAGATTCACTTAACGCTTACGTCACGGAAGAAGTTTACCAGTCTGAGAGAAAGTTTCGCTCGATGAGTTTTCTGCGCGTCCTACGCATAATGCGCAAAAACTTCACACAGTACCGGCCACCCTCATTTGCAATGCAAGCGGGTTCGATCTCGACGGTTTCCTGCTTGGAGGCAGCGGGCGCGTCCAATTGCTCAGGCCACACGCGTTGAGAAGTGAAACTTCTTCGCACGACGGTTGAATGCGTGTGGCTCACGTTCGCAGTCTATAGCCACGCGAATTGTGTGTTTATTTCTTTCTTGCTTTCGTTTTCTCTTTGTTTAATTATTTTTGTGTTTCTTTTTAATTCTGAACTGAGGTGTTCAGTGTCATACGAGCAGAGTTCGACCCCGCTCACGCGTAAAGAAAGTTTAGGCCTGGCGGTTACATTTTCAGATTCCGGTGCTGGAATTCAAGAAACAGAGAGACAGAGAGAGAGAGACAAAACCTTGTAAAATTCAAGAAACAGAGAAGTATCCAGTGTGCAGTGTCATGTTGAGCTACGTTAGGTTAAGGTTAGACTGACGCGACGCTAGAGAATTCGGAGCCGGGAGTAATTTTGCCTAATAAATTTCCGCATGGAAACCAGGCAGCAAAGGAAGATAAACCGCGTGGCTGCGTAGTATACGTGCATACAACTATACCGTTTCCGTATCGCCAATTTCTTTTTTTCCAGCGCAGCGATAGAAAGAGTTGTATATTCAGAAGCACTGCTCAGAACTTCCGTGAGAAGTCCCGGTCGAGTCGCTCTTGAAAACCGAGTCACGTACTTTGACTGGCGTCTGCGATTGAGGAGACCGACATTTAGTCTTTGGGACGGGGCCCGGCCGCCCCGATCCAAGCCGGTGATGCATTCGGAATACTCAGTTGGTGCGACTTCCGCCAGCGGCTGTTTAAAGCACGCGTAGGGAAGACAGACGTACAACGGAGCTGGTACGTGACAGCGGCACAGCATAAATGCTTTCATATTCCTCGCCGTGACCAGATGAAGTTGGTTTGGAGCGGCGTCGATTTGTTTGTCGGGCGGATCTTTCTGAAAAGAGAGCGGCGTTGGCACCGCATGGTGCTAGACGGGAATCAACAGAACGAACACGCTCGTAAAGTGGTTGGATGGGTAATTGGATTCCTCCCGTAGAGGCGAGAAGCAGATTAGAGCAACGAAAATGTGACGAAGAAATATGAACGGTAGAGTGGGAAGGGACTGCGCTAATAATGCCGCTGCTTTCAGAACGGCTTCTTTGACATCGTGATCGATGCCGTGTGTTCGTGGCGAGTTAACTTCCAAGAACATGCACTGTTTACTCTTGGAATGTGGCGTCACGCCAGCGTCGTTTCACTCCCAGTCAATCGGTGAGTGAAGGAACCTTCCGCTAGTGTAAGAAGAGTTGGCTCTGGAAATACGAGACTGCGTGCAAAGGTTGTTTTCTCCGGTGCACCAAAGGTCGACGGAATTGTCAGTCTTTCGAGCGCGGTCGGCAAGCGTTTTCGCAGAGGCTTCACTTGCCATTTTTGTAAGTAATAGTATGTTTGTGAGAGCGGGGAGTGGGTCCTCAGCTTCACGTTGAGGCATTCTGTCGTCGTGCTTTTGTATAGTTTAAAAGTATGTCGAATATTTGGGTAGGTGGGAGTTGGTGTATAGCGAGGAAAGACAAGAGTGCTTTGATGCCACTGGCTTAGCGTAGTGTCCATTGTTGGCTAAATTCAAGGTAAGGCATCCTTATGCACAAGCGGATAATCACGAAGCACTACCACGGTAATAACACGGCACGAGTGATGGTACGAAATTTGATATGCGTAATAATAAAGGGCGGGTACTTAGCCGTTGGGCTAACCATCAATTGGGGCTAGCCGATATTCTAGTTGAGACAAAAAGGAAGAAATGAATTTGTGCAGGCCCTTACGGCATAGTTTGGCTGGTACAGACATTTGAACATTGATGAGGTGCTCCTCCCTGAGACTGCACAACGCTGCGTGCGCAACAACCATCGTTTGTGGAAATGCCGTTTCCCTTGCAGCAAATCCTCCAGAATAATAATAAAAAAGAACCTCTTTGAACGGCTGCTATAGGAAAGGAAACAATCGTTTGGTATCTGGTATTGCTCAATAGTTCCCTGCACTTTGTAGATATATTCACGCAAGGCACCTTACCGGTGTCACGCGGTTCATTATCTTGCATGTACACTATGCGCTGTTATTTCGTGTCAGCCTTGCTTTCGGAGTACTGCTATCGAACCGGCGTATAGCGATATCTTGAGTCACGATGAGGACCAACACTGAAATGAAACGCAGAAATGAAACAGCTCATGTTAAGGGACACACACGCACAAAAAGAAATATGAACTTAGGCTAGCTTATTTAGGTGCAATTTTGGAATTAGAAATAAAGCAATCTTTTTCTCGAGTGTTCACTCTGCTTGAAAGAACGAAAAAACAAAACGAACAAATACGAAATCGTATGTTCAAGTTTTATGCAGAAAGTTATTTTCTTGTTACGAAGAACAGAGATGCGCAGATTTGGTCAACATACAAGATGTATATAAGCCACTTTGCAGGCACTTTTGTGTAACCTTTTTTTATACATGTCCACAAATATATCCGTCGCGACAGCAACTGGTCCAGTAGACAGGCAGCGACGCCAAAGCCGGGAAAGCAGGCAAAAAATGTGGTTGATCCCTCTTATATAGGAATCGGTATAGAACACGAAAGTGAAACGTGTCTTCACAGAAGTAGTGTAATGTTTATTGCACATTGATATATAATGTCTATTGGTGTTTTGTGGCTAAAGCGCCCTTAGGCGTTGATGCACCCACGCTGACGCCTGGTGGCACGTCTCCTCCATCACGACTACCAACGTCGATGACCATGAGCAACCGTCGTGCATATGGAAGCTGCACTACGCTGCACACGCTAGCACAACGCGAAAGACGAAGCACGTAACTGACACACTAATACAACGCGCAAGACAAAGCACGTAAATGAATCGTCACCGAGTCAAATCAGCGCGTACAGCGCGTCGTAATTGCAGCCTCCGCGATCAACTTCAGAAACATTTTCAGAGCTAATTGCGGAGGCCACGCTCCGCTGTGCTGAGCACGGCCGGTGAACGCCACCTAGGTGGCGTTGGTAGTGCTTCTTGATGCCAGCGTCCCTTCGAATGCTGGCATCGAGGCGTCGTAGTGCTGAGACCACCGAAGCGTTCACTGTCGGTGCGCGTTAGTGTCATAATGCAGTACTTCTCTTTTCTGCTCGTAGGCGGCGGCACCGCCCCGAGCAAGAGCGCGGGTACACGGAGGAGTGTTAGATATATAAGGCGCGTCTGTGTAGCTTTCTGCAAATGCGTTTGTGGCGCAATGGGTTAAACGCTCGGCGATCTATCGTCGCGGACCGAGAGGTCGTGGGTTCGATTTCCAAATTTTGCATGTTTGTGAAACTTTTTCTTCTGGTTTCTTTCTTTGTATTATGTTCGTGTACATTGTAAGAACGTCATATCCGTGACGGAAATACGTCAGTGAAGTCTTGGTGGACCCCGGCATAAAACACTTTCGTGTTAAAACGTTTTGCTTTAATATAGGTGGCACCACTACCTTGAAATTTCCGCACTATAGCAAGGTAGGTGGGCGGGCGGGCAAGCAAGAATTTATGCGTTACACTTAATCTTCTTGCAATGATTCGCAGTGATATGAAGGGCTCGATGCTTTGCTGGCATTTCTGCACAGCTAGGACAAGTTCTCATCGTCAAGTCCTTGCGCTTCAATTTTTTTCTTCTGTAACACAACGTGCCAGGTCATCGACCTTCTGTTCCTTTACTCCTTCACCAACTACTGCCCCTAACAGCAACCCGTGTCATAAGGTCCTACGCTCCAACTTCGCTTTGGTTACAGGGTTTTATTTATTTTTTTTTTTGTTGGTATGAATGCGGGACCTGGCGTTCTCACAGTTGACTTAGCAGATTCAGAGAGTCTCGCGTCGCAAAACCTACTTCCGCTTTGGTGTAATTCTTCCTTTTTTTTTCGTGTGCCCTGTGCTCTCGCCGCTCAAGATAAAACGGTCGTCCCCGTTGCATCACGTGTCGTCGACAACAATTAACGGCAGCGACGGCGGTGCACAACTGGAGAAGTGACAACAGCAATGTCGGCCACTTCGGGTTCGTTCACTCAAGAGGATCGTGTATCGCGCCGTGTAATCTGCGCGTTTAGATTAGCCACCCTGGAAGGCGTCAGGCGGATTCCTTGTGCCGCGCACTTGTAAAAACTCAATGCAACGTAAGTACACGGGACGTCAGCAAAAAGACGCAAGAAAGAAAACGTGAACGACGATCACGTGCGCTACTATGTTGCGTGTCTCGTACAAACACCGGAAATTCGCGTTAGCGTGGCAAAACGGAAAAGAAAGGAAAACGAAAAGTACGGGGGGAAAAAAAAAAAGAAGGATGTATACACGTAATCGTGTGACAGTGTATATACCTGTAGGGAGCCTTTGTACAAGTCTGCCCTACGCTGTACAACAGTCTATCTATACAGTCTCCCGTGCATTGCCAGAAAGGGTTCATACAACAAAACAAGCATCATCGCTCTACAGTCAGGAAACAAGAAAAAAAAAAAAGAAAAGAAAGAGAACATAAGGTTGTGCATGAACAGCCGAGTGTGGACATCGCTCGAGGGACCGGCGCATGTATATATGTTACGTCGCGGTCATTCCTTCTCCCTCGCCGTGAAAGTGGCGGGAAGGGGCGGGGAAGCTGTTGACCGCGCCGGCCGAGTTGACCGGAAACCTGTCGCCGCCCTGTCGGTCGCCGCAGGGGGGGGCTATATCGCGACAGCGGCCGAGCGATGATTCCCACGGGAATGATCGTACGGCTCGCCCCGAGCCCGGGGCTACCGACCACCTCCGGCAAGTGCAGAGACCCTTCCTCGAAGGGTTGGCTGCTCCTGTTGGCTATACTGGTCTGTACACAGCCGGGAGTGGTTGCAGTAATCTCTAGCGATCGCTGCGAGTATTAACGACGAGAGGATGTGTACATCGTGGTAGCGGAAGAGGAGGAGCTTGTCGAGCTGCGGCCGTCAGCCTCGAGGGGTCAGAGGTAAAGGATATACACGCCGTGTAATTGACGGAAACGTGATGGGAAAGCTAAGTGAGGCCTTCGTTTCCTCCGACTATCTATATGTTTTTTATAAAGCTGCATCGCACCAAAGGGACCCGCTGCGCTATACGTATTGGGCTGGCACTGAGTGCGTAGCTACTGTGACTATGCCAGAAGGATCCACCTTGCGTTATCATACTTCACTGATTCGATAATTTTTATCGTTTGTTACGTTACTGTTACTACCGTGAAACATTGTGAGAATCGTAATGTAGTCTAGAGGGCATTATTCCGCATTGTGACAAGTTACATTTGGAAGCGCTCAGTAGCAGCCTATCCAAATGTGTCGGGGACTTACGGCATTCTTGCTTGGGTAGGTACCACTGTATGTACCGCTCTCCAAGTGCTAACATAACAAAAATGCCTCAAAATTTATCGTGTGCTCGGCGAAATGAAACCCGCGTCGTATATATTTCGAAAATCTTGCCTGATTATATATTCAGGCACGCGCCACGCGCTGAGTTCGCAGCGGCTGCCGCGAGATAGCGCGAGAATGTTGGCGCGAAAAAAAAAAAATGCAGACAAGAGACTGACACGACCGGATACGTTAGAGGCATTGGTAGCGGTATCAGGTAGATAGAGATGTTCTGAGGAAGAAAAAAAAAAGATTAAGGAAATGTATACAATAATGCTAGAATTAAAGCAAAAAATATGTATAGCATACCTGATTAACTCAAGCAGGCTAGGTGACTATTAGTCACCAATATCATCATCATCATCATCATCATCATCATCATCATCAAGAGATGAACCCGGCTGCACACAGGCCTCACACACGACGTATTTCGGCGGTTGTAATGTGTTTCACTACATTGGTTCAATGCTAATCGTATTGACGTCGACATTTGTCGCGAGATGGGTCCAGCCGCTACTTTCAAAACTTCCTGAGAGACACTGGTCTCATTGAGATCAGTTTGTTGGGTGTTGTGGTTTGTTTTGTGTATGTTGTGCATCTGTGGAGTGCACTGTGCATATTATTTCATTTTGCACCATACCCATCCGGACTAGCATGCTATAGGCGTGCAAACCTGTCCAGGGTTCTTTAACGAGCCACCACTATCGGTAGCTCCAGTCCGAGCACATAGCATACGTGATTTCCAGGCGAGTCCAGGGAACAAGAGAGAGAGAGAGAGTGATTGTGAAGAGGAAGATGCGCGATTTTCTGCAAACCTTTAGAGAGCACGACTCAGCGCGAACGGTCGCCATTTGCGACGTTGTTGACAGCGGACCTTGCACACCCTTGTAACACAAAGATGGACATTCAGTAAAATCTGTACGGTGAAATTATCCATCCTAAACGCGAAGGAAGGGAAATGAAAGCGCTTCCTATTCCCTGAGTAAGATGGTGGTGGCCTGGCTTCACCTTCAAGACATCATTTCCACTCCATAACTTTTCTTTACCCTCCTTATGTGCGACAAGAGCAGATATGTTCACGTGCACATGCTGGCGTCTCTGTAGTTTGGTGCTGCAGTGCAGCAGTGCTTCGTCAACTCTGTATCGCAGGCAGGTCAACTTTTTTTTTCTTCTATGTGCTTAGTGTAAATCAGCCAGTTAATCAATTCCACCATTTTGTTTACCAGTGTCAGCTGATTGGTGTCTCTAAGTGCATTTCCCCCTTTTTTTGTCGCGCAGGACCTGACCGGCACTTCTCTGGGAAGAAGCTCGCGGAACGGCAGCGCCTACACCCTCTACGAAGACGAAGACGGCTGCCCCGTCTTTCCTGGTACGTGTCCGCGTGCTAGCAGAAAGCTTTGGCTCGGGACAAATTCCAATGCTCCTATTCAAATACTTGCGAAACGTAGAACTTCTTTGTGAGACAACAGCTGTGATGCCGATGTGGATATAATGTTGTTGCATTTGAGAGGAGAAAGGTTAACTTTAGCTACTCCAGGAAGCGGAACGTGCTCAGTTTCAGACATTGGTAAGTTTCAAATGAATTGAGGCGCGAAGTTTACAATTCTGTAACTCTGCGCCAGAGACAGCTATATCGCAGTTCCATACGCTGCATCTGTTAGAGTATCTAAAACGGACGAATTTGGTGTACGAATTTACACCTTACTTGAAGTTGCCACAATCTGTATGGGGGCCTTACAAAAGTCTACTCACAAATTAGTGGTGTAATTCAGAGCGGCGCATGATGCATAAATTTTGCCCGCTTTAGATGTATGTTTAGGTGGAGTTACAAGTATTAAGTGCGAAGCACTTTAGGGGCCCGGGCTGTCGGCGTCTGTCGCGTCATCACGCTCAAAAACAAGTGCTCAAAACAGGGTCAAACAATCGATTCATGATCAAAATCGGTTCAGAATCAAGTAACATTATTCAATATAACTTAAGAGACGAATAATCAAGCATTAAGCGCATTAATTAACAGAAATTCGTTAAAACCGCTTCTAACATCAGCAAACGGCTTTGGCTCTATGTGCGTGGTGGTTTCCCACCAGTTGTGCCTTAGCGCACGTGTCAAAACGGATGATGGATTGCTAAACACAAGATAAACACAGCATAAAACCAGATAAACACAAGGGAAACGCCGGCGAACCGCTGTTTCGCACTTTCCTAGGTTTCACGTTGAGCGGAACGACAGTTCTTGTGAGATTTCTTTTTCTCCGAGTTACAGTGTTGTAAACTTACGACTCGAGCTTTCTTTTCTTTCTTTTTTTTCAATTCTGTAGCTAAAAAAAAGAAAGCTCACGTCCTGGCCTAAATAAGAAAAGTTCAATTGCTACAGGCACTAGATTTTAACTTTTTTCTTTTAAATGCAGCAAACTTACATTCGGTTCAGTGGTTGCCGAGGAAAATATTCCTCCCAATTAAAGTATGCCTGAAAACCGAGCGCGTGATATTCTCGGCGTGGAAGCTGCGATTATCAGCTATATATATATATATATATATTAATGTGCCAAACGTATATAGAAAAATGAGAAGCACAACTTCGCAGTTATCTTAGGTTTATTTACCTTGCAGATTTGGTCGGTGGACCGACCTTCTTCAAGGGATACAGGAAATTCTCGCAACAGTCTTTCTATATCTTCAGGTATAAAAAGACTGTTGCAAGAATTTCCTGCATCCCTTCAAAATGGGCGGTCCACCGACCGAAACTGTTGGGTAAATAAGCCTAAGATAACCGCGAAGTTATGATTCTCATTATTCTATATGTATATATATATATATATATATATATATATATATATATATATATATATATTATCAGGGAAGCAAAGAATCAGAGGAGGCGGCACAGAAATAGTTCTTAAAATAGAAGCATGTAGGAAAAACATATAACAGGACTTCACTGATGTTCCGGCCGGGGTCCGGCCTTCATCAAGAGTCTTGATGAAGGCCGGACCCCGGCTGGAACATCAGTAAAGTCCTGTTGTTTTTCCTACGCGCTTCTATTATTTGAACTATATATATATATATATATATATATATATATATATATGCAAGTTTGGGGATTGCAGGCTCTTCGGCAGCCAAATTGTACAGCTTAACACGTTCCACTAAAAGAGCCAAAGTTTAAAAATATTTGGTTGGAAATATTTCTACGCTTCTCTTTTATATTTGTCGGAACGTAAATAAAGTTGTAGTACATAAGTAGTTTAAGCCTCTTAACAAAGTTGCTTCGACAATCGGCCATCACTAGGTCGAGGTATTTCAATGGAACTATCACTGTCGACCTCTTTCCAGTAATCTATTCGATATCCGACTGCGAAATTTCACCATTGCGTCCTCGGAGCCCTGCTAGATAATAAGCTGTTGGGAAATATTGCGACACTGCATTCCTCGATAAAAGAAACCCACAGCGGCCTTTTTTGAGCCAGCGCAGCTCCGTATAACGGTAATCTACGTCAGCACGGCCACGCAATCTCGACACATCAACTGGCATGGGAAGAATGCGTCGCGCGCTTTCTTTTTTTGTCTTTTAGTTATTATTACCTCAAAGGCCCCGGTGTAGGGTATTACATGAGGGTAATACACGCTTGTTGGGCAGGAGTGACCATTATACTTGATTGCACGCGGTCGCGAACCCATTATTGGAGATAAAATAAACAGAGCGGACTGCAATTGCCTGTATATCCTCCTGAGATGCGAACACAAATACGTGATATAACCGCTCTTCAAGGTAGTCTTTATTTGTTTACTGCTATGTTATGAACTTGAAAAACAATTTGTAAAATTCAACTACCACGGTTAGATGCCAAAAACTGCGTCTCCATGTACGTGAAAATCTCGTCATCTCCTCATGTTTCCTGTGGTAAAAAACTGCATTTCATTGCTTAAACGCAGAGATAAAGATGGAACGACGTGTAGTACATTGCCATGTTGCTGGCGCGTCCGGTATTTTGGCGCGATCTCAGTGATTTCGAAACACACCTCAAGTTTGCTCTCGGCTTTCTGGGACGACACAAAGGTCTATATCAATTGAGTGTCGAATTCCTCGAAATCTGATGAAAAGAATATGAGTAAACCGCTTCTTTACAGTTACACATGCACCGTACTTTATCATACCCAGAACGAATATTTTGCGTAATCACTTGCGAGAGAGAGAGAGAAAGCACTTTATTTGCACCCGTCAGAGAGTATGGGTGATCGGGGTGACACGCAGCTCGTGAATTTATAAAAAAAATGTAGAAGGCACTGTGCAATGTATTGTACAAGGGGTCTTAGGAGGGTATTAGTTTCTGACTCTGCATCATTTTGAGAGATTCTTTTCAGTCGGTTGACTTTCAGAGTTCGAGGAGCGCCGATCCTGATCACGGCGTGGTTAGCGCCATATGTTTTTGTACTAAAATACTAGAGGGAATGTGTCGCTGGCGTCGGTGCGCATCGTCAGTGTGAAACTTCTACCATGCGTAGGAATTATTGTTATAGTACATGAGCTTGCCTAATGTATGCATAGACTATAGGTCATTCTAAGATTTACGTGAATCTTCTTGAATTTGATTTCTCATCGCGAATTCGTTGCTTGCCGACGACCAGCAACATTTATTCCGCGATTTCTTTCACACGGCTTTTTGTGTGCGGAAATAATAAAGCGATTCGTTTATAAAACTAAAATTACACTCACACGTTATATTGTCACAGTATGTAATGTGGAAAGAAGAGGACATGGTTGGTGCCCTGGGAGACGACGAAGAAGATTCTGGTTTTCGCTTCTCTACGCAGCCATTAAACCCATCTGTAAATACTAGTACGCTTCTTCCTTCCCGTAACATTATTGGTGGAGGTGCGGGATACTAGAGCAGCGTCACCTCCCGGAGCTGCCCCAGTCAGTTTCTCGTCGGAGAGCGGCGACGGTAAGCAGGGGACGGGGAACGACGCAGCTGGGGTGAACGGGAGCGGCTACTGTGCGGTGAACGCATAAATTGTGTAAATTACATTATATACTGCACTTTCGGGTATTTATTGGCTAAGAAAGCTGAAGTATATATAGATGTAACAAAAACAACGCTACACATTACATCAGCGATATAGTACTTATCCACGCCGTACGATTCTCGAGTGCACTAACAAGTGCTCGTTCCTTCAGCGAGGCGCCGCGCTGAATTTAGTCGCTCAAAGGGTAATTCGTCCGCCAGGATGATTCGTTGTCATAATAACTGAGATTATGAACCCTATGTCCAGACTCCTTGTCCAAATACCTATCTTTGCGCAAGGGTCATGATATGCTCAGAATATATAGAGAGTTTAGTGAAAGAAAAACTGAAATGGAGAAAGAAAAGAAAAAAAAAAAGACGGCGAGGTTAACTTTCGGGTGTAGTGCTCCACAGGATCGGGGCGGAGAGCAGTACAGAGTAGAGATTGATGGCGGATAATTACGATGGACGAATGTGGAGTAGCCTACCGAGGGAGATATCACGTGAGCCTACTATGCCTTTCCTCAAAGTCTTCACAGGCTTTTCTTCAAAGCCGCAGTGCCGTGTTCTTTGCTGCGCCCTCTATATCAGCACCAGCTCGTTTCCGCTTCTGATACACTAAATAGGCATGCTGCTTTAAGCAATCCTCTTTAAGGGCGGATTGCAGAGCAAACGGGTGTAGCCATTGTTCTTTTTCATTAGAAGGAAGAAACGGAGCTAGCCAGGTTATGTAATGCTAGGGCGGATAGCCGCTGGTTTATTATAGTTAAAAAATGGGTGCCACGAGCAGGCAAGCGGGACCGAGTTTTGCGGAGAATTAAGTGGTGTGATGAAATTAGGAAATTCGCAGGCATAAGCTGGCGCAAGGTTGAGGTATAATTGGAGATCGCTGTGAAAGGCCTTCGTCTTGCAGTGGACCTAAAGAAGCTGCTGGATATGATGGCGACTTTAAGCTAGGTCCATAGATTATTCTTAAGCAACACTGAACACGTGAGCAGAGACTTCGCAAACCGGAAAGGGCGGGAAAATGAAAGTGCTGGCTCCGCCCTGAATTCCCCGAATCAGCTACCCGTGACGTACGCGACAAATTTCAGTGTAACCTGGCCGATGCTACTTGATGATTGATTAACTAAGACAAAAGCAGCACCGCTGCCCTGAATGAACGACCACACAATCTGACCGCGTTTGTGGGTGTTTGGTTTTTAGAGACAGATCACCAGGTGGACTTCCTACTGACATGCGTACAGTGAGACTGACCGAAGTGCAGGCAGTCGCTTTGCTCTCGAGGCAAATATTCAAATTTGGCACATTGTAATTCTGTCAAGCCTCCTAATTTTTTTTTTTTACTTAGATGTAGAAGCATGGGAAGGTAGGCTACGTCAAGTGTCCCAATGCAGCTGACAAAGCTCCACTTCTAAGCTGCTTTTGTTGTAAAAGAAATTAACCGTAAACACCATGCCCCCATCTCACCTGATTTTTTTTATTTTCGTTTTCTTTTCCTCTTTTCCAAGGGATGGTTTCTTTAGTTAGCGAACTTGTGCCGCGCCGAAAACTACTGTCGCACCGTTTTGTTGCTGGCGTGGTACATAGGTTAGTATAGCATGTTTTTTAGTTAACTCCGAACGGGAGGGAGGGGGTGTTTAAAGCCAAGTCGATCGTCTCATCCAGAATAATCTGTAGACGTTCATAAACGAAGGCCAACCCGCGCTGGTCTCAGTACGAATGGCGGGCCGTTGTCGTCAATATCTTTGTCTCAGTACTAAAGCTTTTACGTTCCGAAGCAAACTACCCAGTCTCGAACAGTCGACGAAGACGGAAGTATATCCCAAATTTATCGCGTCACTGTATAGGAAAGCTTATTTGCAAGCATAGGCAATTCGAAGTTAGATTGCGTACCGCTGCGAGCTTTCGGTAGGTTGCGGAAGGAGGTAGAGAGGTAGAAGGTCCTGTTTAGTGGCTGCCATTTTCTGCAGGTTCCGAAATGCTTGGGGTATTTCACGGCCGGCCATTCTTGACATCAGCGTACACGCGCAGACTTACTATCTCGGTGGTGTCGTGGGAGTGTTGGAAGCAACCGTATTCCTGCTCTTTTTGTTCCTGTTGGGCTGTGCACGAAATACAATAAAGCGAGATCTGTGGCACGTGCCTGCACTAGCGCACATGCATATGGTGTATGTAGTAAAAAATCACCACCCCTACCACTCCGTGAAGATGGCCGAACAGCGAACTGTGTTAGTTACACCGAGTGTTAGGAGATTTACATGTGCATGTGTTGCACGTGATGCAATTGCGTAAACACAGATCTACAAAAGGAACTTATATTGAAACGTTGCGAGGCAAGCAGAGGCGGCCACTTCCGACGCTACTCGTCGAGTGTCCAGTTCTCTGGTCGAAACCTGCCGAGCCGCCGCCAGAGGCATTGGCTGCAGTCACGGACACCGCGCGCGTTCGGCGCGAACGTGGGGAAACGCGGACGGTGTCGCAGTCGTCAGCGTTTGGCAGACCAGCTGCGATGCGCGTTCGTTATGCGAAAGGGCCCCCGCACAGAAACACCTTCTCTTATACACATCGCCTCTCCTCCTCGCGCCCAGCGCGGCCTATCATTGGCCGCCTCCTCCCCCCAGCGCACCCTCTCATTGGTCGCTTCCTCCCTCAGCGTGCCTCACCTCACCTGCTGGTCATATGACCTGCCCTCCTCCGGCGCGGCTCTCATCCTCTCCTGGTCACGTGACCTGCGTGACACCGGACAGACGGCGAAGGCCCGACCAAGAGTAGCTCCGTTATTAATAAAAAATGTGGCTTGACACTACCATTACAAAGTTTAAAGTTCTACAATCAATAGGAGACTATAATCGGAAGATACTGCCTTGATTTCTTTATTGCGTTAGCATTATGTGCTAAGTGTGGGAAGCCAGTCACGTGGTAGATATAGATAGGGCACGGGATAGCTTAAAAAGCGTGTATGCGTGCATATACACAGGGTGTCCCAACTATCATGCACCAAGATTTAAAAATATGCAAATGCCACGTAGCTGGACAGCACCATGGTAGCGTTGTTTGCCGTCGTTTAGAGATACTCAGATTGTTTTTTTTTTGCATTCCGCTTAATTACATAAATAATCTTAAATAGTTAAACATCTTCTCAAACATTATAATTAGACAAAGAGTCTCAATGAGAAAATTGCAGAGCAGCATGAAAAACTCCCAATACAGCTTTCTGTTGCTTTCTGATCTCAACCACATTAAGTGGAGATGCCCTCAACACCCATCACCCCCTCCCTTTAATAATTTAATAACTAGTGAGGAGCAGTGGGGGGCTGCCTTGCGCAGCTCCAGGCCCGACGTTCAGGAGGCCATCCTGGGGTGGGCTGAGAGGGTGGCAGAAGACTACTTCGAATAGACCCCTTCCCCCCGCTACCCCGCTGCCCCTTTCCTTTTAAGGATAAAGTTGGTACTACTACTATTAGACGTTGGCCTAGTTGCAGCTCAGCTAGTAATGTCTACGCCTTTTTGCATACAGCAACTGTTACACTATCGATTCTACCTGCAGCGTTAAAGATGACTGCGCGATTTGAGATAGCCGGCACTAATGTATCCTAACTTCCAATCTGTGTAAGCAACAACAAAACGATGTGACAAATAGTCAATCACTATACGGGAGTGCAAGAATACCTGTTTAAAGATTGTTTTTCCTTCAGAGTACACAGTGAGCAGCAGCAAATACCTATTTAAGTACCACGTGGTCCGCCTCTTCGCTACCTCACCGCAGGCTATATGCATTAATGCGCGCGTGTCTGCGTTCTCTGCAGTCGTGTGCTCGGCCCAGCCACAAAAACAGCTGGCTTAGGTGCCGTCGTTATCTTATCACGGTGCCTCGCAGTCTGTGCGGACGACCTTGGCGACCTATACGCTAATGCTTACACCGGAGATAACCGCGTTAACGGTACTCCGTGACACAGTTTCGTGCGCGTGGCTGCTGAGCCGAGAATCCTGAGTGCAAAAGGGTGTCCCCTCGGAGACAAGAAGACGCACGTGAAGACAGAATGCAATTACGTCACCCGATTTGACTGCAGTATAGCGATAGCATGCGGAGAGCGCGTTGCAGCTGTGGCGTCGTTGGTGATCTGGGTCCGGCAGCGGGCTCACTTTGAAGCGACGTTTACCTCACTACATGGAGGCATCCCATTTTAAGCTCCATAGTGAGCCATACTGCGCCCCACCACCCTGACCATTTCTCCCAAGTACGCGTAGTCCTTGAGCCATCACTTAAATATATAATTCTCCCGCTTTCTGTCCAACGGTGAGACAAGATAGCCCCGCCAGCTGAAAGCACCGGGAATTTGTGGCTGTGTACTCAACAACGCAGAACTTATTGAGCAAGTAACTCGCTTCATAACGGCTTGAGGTTTGCCTCGTTGGAGAGGAAGAGTCCTCTGTAAACCGGTCCGAAGACGATAACCCAGACCGCTGCATGGTTGTCATTTAATTCCTTGACCTTTGCGGAATAGTATATTTCTCTTTGCTATTTAGGATTTTGGGCAACACACAGCATTTACTGTGCCTATAGAGGTCGCATGCCAGTAACGAGAGATATCTAAGTTAGTTTATTAAGGCGAAAGCCTTAAGTAGCTCATGGGTCGAAAAATCTGATGTCCCGCGTTATGGGACCAAAATTCAGTGGCACCAAAATTGTTGGGATGCAAAACCACGACCATTGGTGGGAGTCGAACCCTCGACCTTTGGTGGGACCAAAATTCAATGGCACCAAAATTGATGGGAGGCATAACCACGACCATTGGTGGGAGTCGAACCCTTGACCTTTGGTGGGACCAAAATTCAATGGCACCAAAACTGATGGGAGGCATAACCACGACCATTGGTGGGAGTCGAACCCTCGACCTTTCGTGGGACCAAAATTCAATGGCACCAAAATTGATGGGAGGCAAAACCACGACCATTGGTGGGAGTCGAACCCCCGACCTTTGGTGGGACCAAAATTCCATGGCACCGAAATTGATGGGAGGCAAAACCACGACCATTGGTGGGAGTCGAACCCCCGACCTTTGGTGGGACCAAAATTCCATGGCACCAAAATTGATGGGAGGCAAAACCACGACCATTGGTAGGAGTCGAACCCTCGACCTTTGGTGGGACCAAAATTCAATGGCACCAAAATTGATGGGAGGCAGAACCACGACCATTGGTGGGAGTCGAACCCTCGACCTTTGGTGGGACCAAAATTCAATGGCACCAAAATTGATGGGAGGCAAAACCACGACCATTGGTGGGAGTCGAACCCCCGACCTTTGGTGGGACCAAAATTCCATGGCACCAAAATTGATGGGAGGCAAAACCACGACCATTGGTGGGAGTCGAACCCTTGACCTTTGGTGGGACCAAAATTCAATGGCACCAAAATTGATGTGAGGCAAAACCACGACCATTGGTGGGAGTCGGACCCTCGACCTTTGGTGGGACCAAAATTCCATGGCACCAAAATTGATGGGAGGCAAAACCACGACCATTGGTGGGAGTCGAACCCTCGACCTTTGGTGGGACCAAAATTCCATGGCACCAAAATTGATGGGAGGCACAACCACGACCATTGGTGGGAGTCGAACCCTCGACCTTTGGTGGGACCAAAATTCCATGGCACCAAAATTGATGGGAGGCAAATCCACGACCATTGGTGGGAGTCGAACCATCGACCTTTGGTGGGACTAAAATTCTATGGCACCGAAATTGATGGGAGGCAAAACAACGACCATTGGTGGGAGTCGAACCCTCGACCTTTGGTGGGAGCGAAATTCAATGGCACCAAAATTTATTGGACGCAATACCACGACCATTGGTGGCACGAAAATTCAATGGCACCAGAATTGATGGGAGGCAGAAGCACGACCATTGGTAGGAGTCGAACCCTCGACCTTTGGTGGGACCAAAATTCAATGGCACCAAAATTGATGGGAGGCAAAACCACGACCATTGGTGGGAGTCGAACCCTCGACCTTTGGTGGGACCAAAATTCCATGGCACCAAAATTTATGGGAGGCAGAAACCACGACCATTGGTGGGAGTCGAACCCTCGACCTTTGGTGGGACCAAAATTCCATGGCAACAAAATTGATGGGAGGCAAAACCACGACCATTGGTGGGAGTCGAACCCTCGACCTTTGGTGGGACTAAAATTCCATGGCACCAAAATTGATGGGACGCAATACCACGACCATTGGTGGCACCAAAATTCAATGGCACCAAAATTGATGGGAGGCAGAAGCACGACCATTGGTAGGAGTCGAACCCTCGACCTTTGGTGGGACCAAAATTCAATGGCACCAAAATTGATGGGAGGCAAAACCACGACCATTGGTGGGAGTCGAACCCTCGACCTTTGGTGGGCCCAAATTCCATGGCACCGGAAATTGATGGGAGGCAAACTAAGGACCATTAGTTGGTAGTCGACCAACCTCGACCTTTGGTTGGACCGAAATTCAATGACACCGAACTTGATGGGAGGCAAACCACGACACATTAGTGGCTTCGAAGCCCTCGAACTTTCGTGGGACCAAAATTTCCGATGGCCACCCAAAATGATGGGAGGCATCAACCACGACCATTGGGGGAGTCGTAACCCTCGACCTTTGGTGGGACCAAAATCAATGACACCAAAAATTGATGGGAGGCCAAACCACGACCATTGTTGGGAGTTCGACACCCCTCTACCATTTGGTGGGACCAAAATTTCAATGGCACCAAAATGAATGGGGAGGCACAACCTACGCCCATTGGTGGGAGTCGAACCCTCGACCTTTGTGGACCAAATTCCCATGGCACCAAATTGATGGAGGCAAAACACGACCATGGGTGGGATTCGGAACCCTCGACTTTGGTGGAACCAAAATTCAATGGCACAAAAATGATGGGAGGCAAAACCACGAACATTGGTGGGAGTTTCGAGCCTCGACCTTTGGGGGACCAAAATCAATGGCCACCAAATTGAGGGAGGCAAAACGCCGAAATTGGGGGGACCAAAACTCCATGGACACCTAAAATTGACAGGCCGCCCACTGATTGGTCGAAACCACGACCATTGGGACCAAGACAGTCTTGTTTGTCTTGTTGTCGGTATTTAATAAAATACGGGGTTACGTGCCAAATCACTTTGAGTCTGAGGACGCCAGTAGTGGGATCCAGAAATTGAACCACCTTGGGTCTGTGACGTGCCATAAACCTAGGCACACAGTGTTTTCACCATTTTCGCCCCCATCGAAATGCGGCCGCCTCGCGGCCCGGGTTTCGATCCCGCGACCTCGATTGCTCAGCAGCCCAACATCATAGCCACTGAGCAACCACGACGGGTCTGTCTGTCTGCATTGTATGTCTTGTCCGCCTGTCTGTCTTGTCCGTCTGTCATGTCCGCCTGTCTTGTCCGTCTGTCCATCAGCGACACTATCCTGAGTATTTGTGTTCTATATTTGCTCACTCAGCAGCAACGCCTTTGGATCACCTTAAGCGAAGCAATAATCGTTTATTTATTTTTGACTGCACCATTTCGACACTATACCCTTTGCCTTTGTCTCTCCGTTCGCAGAGCCCGAAGGCGCACCTTCCCATTCTTCGCCAGCCGACTCGCAGCGACCGCACCGCGGCAGCCTGACCGCCGCACAGTCGGTGCCCTTCGGCATCAGCGAACTGGGCAACGATGATTCCTCGCCCGACGAAAAGAAAGACGTCTACGCAAGGTTCTTCGCCAGAAAGTGAGCACCGGTGTTCGTTTCTCTCGTAGGCTTACACTTTACTAGCTGTCTATACTCGCGCGCAACGTTCTGCGGCAACGAAGGGAAAGCTACATGGGCGGAGCTTCTGCACGGGTGTTACTGCGCCAAGTAGTCCGGCAGCAATTGGCGGCGCTTTTAGTTTCTTGGAACAGATACTTAAGGGGAGGGGAGGTGGCGCAGCCCTCTCTACGGTCGCTGTTGCTCTAGCTCTCTGCGCAATGTTACTTTCATGACGGGATTCCTGGAGCACACTTCGGGGCCAACTTTTCTGGAACAGTACCTGCATACCCACTGCACCAAATTACACAACACAACACTTTCACATTTGCCCGCTGCGCTCAGTAATCAATGATATATTAATTTATCAATCAATCAGTCACTCAATCAATCAATAATTAATTCGTTCGTTCGTTCAATTCACATCTATTCACCGCTAAGTGCGACACTAATTCATGTGGTCTGAGGTTTCCTTACTTCTTTTATTCATACATCTAATAATTCATTCGCAAGTCCACGCACTCATTCGTTACTCCAAAGCATGCCGCTTGCGGGCAAGCAGCTGTTTGCAACGTGGCGGCTTCCTAGCAAGTTCGCTGTGGCAACAGCGGCACTGACAGGGAAACGAAATATGCAGACAAGAAAGAGTTGGAGAGAAAGCAGTGACTAACGTTTGCTGGCCTCGGCGAAGAGCGAAGGCACCCGCCACACTCGCGCAATCCCTGGTGTCCGTTAAACGAGGCGCAGTCTCTCTATACGACAGACGTATATAGGAACGGCAACTGGCGCGCGCGAACGACGTTGTGAGAGCAGCTCGCGTTGTCGGCCGGAACCCAGCAGACCGATTTATGAGCCATTGTGGCACTCGCGCCACTTCCTAACGCGTCCCCTCATCTCTTCACCTCCTGTACACGACGCAGCCTCCCACCTCCACCCCCATAATGATCGCTCCCTTATTCAAGTTGGCAGGAAACAAAAAGAACAAACAAACAAACAAACAAACAAACAAACAAACAAATGGATGGAAAGGGAGGAAAACGCAGTGGAACGGGCACATTCTCTCGTATGGTGTCCCGGATGACTGCCTCCCTCTCTGACGCTTTTATTTGTCGCTTAGAGCGCCTCCTCGTCGTCAGGACGAAATATGTCCTAGCACGTCTCGTTGCGAGACTTGTGGCCGCCGATTTCCTGGCGCATCGTCAGTCTCGGTTGAAAACGCTTCTCTTCTGCGTTTGCTTCTTCTCGTTTGAGAACACTTCGTTACCGTCGGCAGCGCGTCGGTCTTAAAACGGGAAGCGATGCTTGCAGCCTTTGGCAGCGACTATATATGCGCCGTTTCGTTTCGAGAGCATCGGTGGAAATGCGCAAGTAAAAACGGTGGAAGCAGAAGGCCTGCCGACAAAACGGTTTTAGAAGACCTCCAGGCGGAGCAAGGTAGTCATTTGAAAAGCACCGAGACGCGAGGTTCGGCTCTGTGGTTGCTTGCTGTTACAATGTAATGTTGCGCAAAGAAAGTTGAGATATCCCCAGATGATGCATTGGCATCCATGGTACTGGATTTTGCATTAAAAATGAAATGAAGGCAGCTGGGCAGCCTGGTGGTATGGATTCAGTAGCTATAGCTTTAGAAGTGGCTGAAATATGCGGTGCCACGGTGTCAAGGGAGTAATGCTTTAATACGGTGAATGGTGTAGACAACAGGGCAAATGATACGAACGGGACCGGTACGTTGGTTATCAACTGATTTTCATTCGGAGTCGTACAGTATTTGAGACAGATGACACAAAACTTGATAGTTTATTGTCAGGGCATCAGTACTATTTGTTGGTGTCATTTGTTGCGTTGAACATAAACCAACTAGCCCATGCTTAAAACACTCGTGCAGTAATGCTTAGAACGAACTGATAAAAGTGTGAACGTTGAGCGCATTGCGCAACTGTAGGGGAAAAATAATAACGTCAAGTTCTCCAAATGTGCTAAATTGGGAGCGGCTTCCCTACACGTGAGTAAGAATACACAGTCTATGTGGTCACAGAGTCCGGTAGTATAGAGTTTAGGAAGTGCAGCAATACTCTGTGTTGACCTTCCTCACTCATTCGCGGCCAAAATCTTACCCCCCCCCCCCCCCCCCCCCGTATATCACCTCCACCTAACATGTTTGAGACACTTAAAAGGTAAATTACCGGGTAGATATTAATTGGTGCATTCATATCAGGAGCCCCATCGTTAAGAGCAATCTCCATGTTGGCATCAAAGGATAAACCCTCTCGCGTTCCATCACCTTCTCACTCAGTAGCCTGGGCATCCTTTTCACAACAGCGCCTTTCCATATCGCCTCTCCGCTATACCTTTCGCCTGCCCTACTCTTATCATGGTTCATTCCGCCAGCAACAGCGTGAATACTAACTTTTCTAGCGTTTAGTGACTGTCCGTTGGGAACTTCACATCATGGAATATACGAGATTATTTCCCTATACGGTGCGTTATAACGGTGGGCTACGAAGGCTTCGTAGCTCTCTCTGGCTCATAGCGGGAGCTGTACTGAGTAAAACAAACAAAACGTCGCTATGAAGATGGATGCGGTGTCGGCAGGCTTTGACATGCTGTCACGCATAAAGGATAGAGCGGTGGAGCCCATAATTCCCACTGCGAGCATGACGCATACCTATATCCACTGCGGCTTGGGTGGGCCCAATGCCACCAGTGCGCATCTGCACCCTTGGCCGCCCTTTGAGATACGTTATACAGGTAGATAATACCGACATTAGAACTATACTGGATGTTTTATCCTGGAGACCAGAATGATTAAAGGCCGTTGGTTCATTTTTTAAAATTTCCATTCTTGTGTGCGAACCTTTGGAATACACCGCAATAACAAATAGCTGACAGCCATTTCTGCGGACGTCAATGTTTGTCCCATCACACTTGATGAACGATCCTTGGTCACTGGTCCAGACCATGTTCAGTACAACAGTCCTTAAACGCGTTGCTCCGCTATTAGAGGACATGTGGACTGTTTTGACAGACTCCCAAGAGTTCATGACGTGATTTGTAGTCCAAATTCGCTGTTCTTAAGAGTTATAACGTACTGCATTTGTTTATGTGAACACTATTTCTACCCTTTTTTTTATTCTCGTCTCTCCGTCTGTCACCTTCCACTCACTTTAACCCTTTCCGAAGCACATGGTGGCCAGCCGATATTTACACTGGTTAATATCTCCGTGTTTCCCTCGCTTCCTCCTCCTCTGTGTCATTGGCATTGAAGAGAGTCAAATGACAATCAGAAACGCACACCTACTTCTTGCTTTATTTTCTTACTCTTTCTTATTTCTTGCTGTTTTCTTTATTCAGTGTCCCCTTTCTTGGAGTTGTCGATTGCTTCGCCGTCGCTCGGTGATTTGCTGGCCTGCCGGTTAGTTCAGTTGGTAGAGCGACCGTCCCGGAAAGGCTTGCTTTGGTCAGTCCCCGGATTTGAACAATCTTCTTAAAATGCCAAGCTGTCTTTCTTAGATACCCGTATTGGGTTTTCTTTGTTGCTTCGTGCTATAAATTGGGTAAAATACAACTTGTCCTCTCGCGTAATTTTTACAGCGAAGCTGTTATAGGCTAGGTTCCAGGAGATCGCGTCCGACAACGGAAGTAGATATATCAACAATTTCAGACGCGTCACAATGGCGGCGTTTTTAAACTTAGGGATCGTAAAACAATTTCAGCCGCTGTTATAGGCTAGATTCCAATACAATACGTCCGGCAACAGACCGGAAGTAGACGCGTGCCACCTTGTGGCGTCATATGAAAACGTCTGGTTGGCGGCGTTTTTAAACTTTGGGATCGTAAAACAATTTCAGACGCGTCGCGCCACCTTGTGGCGTCGTACGAAAACGTCGGGATGGCGGCGTTTTTAAACGTCGGGATCGTGAAAAAATTTTAGATGCGTCGCGCCACCTTGTCGCGTCGTATGAAAACATCGAGATGGCGGCGTCGTACGAATACGTCTGGATGGCGGCGGTTTTAAACTTCGGGATCGTAAAACAACTTCAGACGCGTTACGCTACCTTGCGGCGTCGTATGAAAACGTCGGAATGGCGGCGTTCTTACCACCTTGTGGCGTCATATGAAAACGATGAGATAGCGGCGTTTTTAAACTTCGGGAGTGTACATCAATTTGAGATTGTCGCGCCACCTTGTGGCGTCGTATGAAAACGTCGGGATGGCGGCGTTTTAAACTTCGGGATTGTAAAACAACTTCAGACGCGTTGCGCCACCTTGTGGCATCGTATGGAAACGTCGAGATGGCGGCGTTTTTAAACTTGGGGATCGGAAAACAATTTCAGAAGCGTCGCGCCACCTTGTTACGTCGTATGACAATGTCAGGATGGCGGCCTTTTTAAAGTTCGGGACCGCAAAAGACGTGTGCACCACACCGCTCTTTTCGCAGGAACTTATGTCTGCTTCTTCATTACGTGACGTAGCTTACCCTGGCGGCCATGTGCATGCGAACCGTCCATGTGACCCCGATCCCGCAAACTTTGAACGCTTCAGCGGAGCAACGGTCAATCACCGCATACACAGCTTCGCTCGTCATCCAGCTTCATGGAGTGGAATGGCGCTGATTTTTTTTACTTGCGATAGCAGATTACGCTTAGCGCTTGCACAGGTGCGCGCCATGTTGCCTGAAGCCTTTTGGGTGTGTCAAATGTCTAATCTTGCAAAAAAAAAGAAAACTAGAGGAAAAAGCAAAGAAACGGGCAAAATGAAATATGAGTGTGCACCGAAGTCGAGAACGGTAACAGCCGGCATTAACAGAGTGCTTCCTATAGAAGTGTCGCGACGCAGAAAACAAGCAGTCTTCACCAAGGGTATCTGCGCCTTGCAAGCGCAGTTCGTCTGTGTATGTACTGCATCTGGAGCAGCGGTTGCTGAGCTAGGGCAGCTACTTCATCAGCGGCACCGCGCGCTACTGAAACCTCAACTTGTCGTCTCAAGTCCTTTCAGTCGTAGTTTCATGAGAATAGCCTTTACTTTATTTATTTTAATTTCTGAAAAGATGAATCATGTTCGCAGTGTCTTTTTTGCAGGACAGCGCAAAGGCGAATTGGAAAAATTGCCGCCGCGATTATTCTGTCAGCGCCCGTCGTGTGTAATGTGTCTCTTTGTCCCTGTGTTTCTTAGCGCTGCTTTCCCAACCGTCCATTCTGTCTCTCGCTGATCATTCAATCTCGCGCCGCGTGGCAGCGGCCGTTCCCCAATTCCTGACGGCTTTTCAGCGGAGTGCGCTAGGTCCATCTAAATAGGTCGCGAAGCTTGGAACTAAAAACCTGTCAATACCTATTGCCAGAGATATCAGTTAATGGTGCACGATTGAAGCGCGACTAGGTAGGGGGGGGGGGGGGGGCGATCAAACACTGAAGCTAGAAAACCTACGTGAAATAACCACAATCTTCCAATATTTTGAATCAAAATACTTTCATACGAGTAAATATTCCAGTTTCAAATACTTTTGCTCTACTGAAAGAACAAATGTTATATTGTTTCTACTTCACAATTTATTATTTCGTTTTTGGTGACCCCTACCAACCAGCGATTCTGGCGCAAGACTTGGCAAGACTGTGCTAGCCAGTTATTATTGCGGAATGGCGTTGCTCACTTCAACGCTGCGGTTTCGTCCCAGCTTTTTATTTCCTTGCGTGTTTGTTCAAAGTGTGGCACGCGCTCTTCACTTCAAATTTTGCGTGACCTTGCGCACGGCATTCGTTGGCGAAAGGTCTGAGCGCAGGCTTTTTGTTATCGTGCAAGTTCACGCTGCGGCATCCGACGCGCAGTGTCTCGTCGTGACGATAAATGCAGAACGCCCCGGGAAGAAACGTCGCGCTATGTTAGTAAGTATAATTTTCTCTAAATGATAATGTGGGGCAATGTTGTCTTGTCTGATAACTTTTGGATATGAATACTTGGTGTCGCAAGGAATTGCGAATGATTCTGTGAAAAGGTTTCGCATATGTTGCTATACATTACGACTGTGTGCTGGCCACAGTAATTCTCATCCATTGAAACATATGTTTTGTTTTGTCAATTATATTGGTTGCCTTATTCTAGACGAATGAAAGAGATGTTGGTTTTGAAACCGCTTTGACACTTTAGTTAATTATTTCCATCCTATTCGCTCACTTTCCTAAGGAACCTACTGGAGCCATTGCCGTCAATCAACAGCTTAATTATGTTCAAATTAAGACATACGCCACTCCAGCTGAGGCGAGCCGCATGCTCGCCTCAGCCTCAAAGGAAAAATAACTGCTGGCGCAGCGGTCGATATACCGGACGCTAAAAAAAAAAAAAAAAAAAAAAAAAAAAAAAAAAAGTTCAAAGATTCGCTCAAAGCAGCATATAAGATCTTGACGCCACTGCAATTTCCGGTTTGACGTCATTTTTTTTATTGCTGTTAGTTGTTCCCCCGATACGTAGGTGGCGACGGCTGCAACGAGCCGCCATTTTATTGACATGTGGGCTTCTATGGAAGCTTCGCTACCAGTTTTTACGTATACCCTGGAGTGCGCGCAAGGCCCGATATATCCCGCTCTCCAAGGCAGCCGTGCAAATGTCAAAGGAGCATGCACGTTGGAAACAAACGATAACGAAACCGCGGAATTAGTTATCTGTGATACATTATCCCTGAACTCCTTCTTTATTCTTCTTATCTTTCAGTCGCCGCTCGTCCGGTATCCGGTGGAATTCTTGCCACGTGCACTTATAGCTGACAGCGCATGCAGCACACGAGTGATAGCCGTTTCTCAACTGATACCCCGCGACATTTTCTGATAACGAAATGGGCAGAAAAGTAGAACGGATGTCCAGGCGCGTTTTGGTTCATATATATATATATATATATATAATATGTATATATATAGCTGCGTTTCTCGATCCGTTGCACGCGCGTCAGGTCGTGGTTAAACCTTCCGCAACACGGATAAACTATAGAACAGGGCCTTGACCGCGAGAGTGATTTTAGCGAAGCTGCCGATAATGCGAGTGCCTGCCTGATTAAGCGAGAACGAAGACAGCGGGCCCGAGCTGGGATCACGGGGCGAGAATTTACGACCACGATGCTGCGCTTTTCCGTTTCGACGTGCCGAAACGAAAGGGGAAATTCCGCGTGAAATAACGTTCTTCGTGTCCGGCAAATAATGCGGTCGCTTTCTTTAATAACTTCGTTTCTTTATTGATCTGCTTCGTAAGGCCCCTACCGCCCTTGTACGCCTCTCCCTCCCCATCAGCTCCCCATCCTCTCTCCCGCTACCACGCCAAGTTCCGGCTTGCACAACCACGTCGGCCCGTCCCAGGCCTTAAAGCTCAAGTTTGGCCCTCTGACTATTATAGGGACATCCGGGGCTAGCAGGTGCTTGCACAACGCGGGGCGACGTGTTCTGTTCATAAAGGTGGTGGCACATTTTCTCTAGGCTTTTTATTATTGTTATTATTTTCTTTTTCGTCGTGTTTGTGTTCGTGATGCGTCGGAGACGGGCGAGAAAATATGGCGTCTCCCTGGAAGGCACCGCGACGGGCCAGCACCGAAGATGTCTCGCACTTTGTATCTTTCGCAAGCGTCACTAATCGCAGCTATATATAGAGAAGCTCGGTGGGTGTAATATAAGCATAGGGCAAGAGGGGGAAACAGTGTGTATATATATATCAAATCACGTGAGACATCCCTTTGTTCGACCCACTCGAGCGAAATCCCCGCAGACGCAATTTAGTCTGACGAAACGGCGTTCGCGCCGTGTTTTTGTGTTTCACACCGTCGCGATGGAAGAGGAGCCGTAATGTATACTTACACGGTAAAGTGAGGGATAAAAACACTTCGCTCCATCCGCACTTGTAGACACGCGCAGGCAACGCACAGATACGCATTTCGCAACTATATATATAAAGACCTGCGAATCACCGAGCCTATAGCCTCTGGCTTTGATTCTTTTCCCGGGCGTTTTTGAGTCTCCTATACTTTGTTTCGACCAGGGACAACACTTACCGACTGGTGTTTTGTTCGTATTCTGTACACAAAGTCTCGCTTGCACTTATTCTCACGGGGCAGTACATGCACCGTCGAAGCGGTTTCTTGCTTTAACGCATTAGTGGTGGCGGCTTTCCTGCATCGCGGCACCCAGCAGCTTTTGCATGTTTCCTTTCTTCTTTAGATAGATTTCTCTGTTTTTTTTTTTCGCTGTCCAGTCCCCCGGCGCGCGCCTCTTGTGGAGCTAAATTATTGCCGCAGGAAGATTAACGATCTCGAGACGGGAGAACGTTGCGCCCGGCTAATGACCGGTTTCGCTTGCCTGCGTGTCTCCATTCTCTCTATACTTTGTCGATTGGATTCAAAAATCGTCGCTATTTTCTTTTTCTTCTTTTTACTGCCCTTCACTCTATACATAGGTAAAGATTCTATGCAAACGAAGTTTGACATATTTAGTCGCTGAATAGGAATAAAACGGAGAAGAGCTTCGGGCACTGTGTTTACTTCGCGTTACTTTGTCAGCTGCGGTGTATTTTTATACTCGCTTCCATAGAAGATTGCAGGCTCGATACTTGATGGTTTGAAAAGAGAGAAAGAGAGAGTAAAATACAGAAATAATATGTATAGAAGGACGCAACAGAACGCTGCATGTCACTGACGTTGTGCTCGACGAGAGACCGAGCAAGCAGCAGCGGCCACCAAGGCCGCCAGGCGCGCGCAGCAGCTAAGCCCAGTGGGGGTGAGAGTGACGTGGCGTCGCAGCGATGCCCTCTCCCCTCACGCAGCACCTAGCGCGCTAACGGTCAGCAGTTTACCCTTTCGCCCGCTCTGCTTCGTCTAGGCGCCCTCGTGACGTGGCGTCGCAGCCAATGGGACTTTAGGGGCCGTTTCGCTGCTAAGAAAACAGACGCCGGCTTTTTCATCCAGTGGGCCATTTGACGCTTTCGCATCAAAATTAAAATTAACGCTCTAGTGTGCACTTTTGGACATCACTTCTGTTTTCTGCGCGTGGCTGCGCAAATATTCTAGTGTTCACGTTTGAAAGGCTTGGTTCTCGCCCAGCACGAGACTCATGCTTACACGTAAGCTCTTCGCAGAGCGGATGCAATTTTTTTTTCTGGTGGTACGTTTCGGTAAGTATACTTGTTGCTGGTGGAAGGGGGGGGGTGCAGTTGTAACTAGGCCAACAGTTCCACCTTAGCTTGATTTGAAGTCTGCCCTGTGTTCTGGGCTGTAACTACAGAAGCCAGCCGTGAGTGAGGCCGGCGTTCGATGAACGATGCTGTGCACATTTCGATAGGAAAGATTTGTAATATACGGAATTATGGGAGGCCGTAAGAGAGCACCTAACTTTTTCTTCGTATGTATAAAAACAGCCTTCACCAGCGAACGAACGAACGAACGAACGAACGAACGAACGAACGAACGAACGAACGAACGAACGAACGAACGAACGAACGAACGAACGAACGAACGAACGAACGAACGAACGAACGAACGACGAACGAACGAACGAACGAACGAACGAACGAACGAACGAACGAACGAACGAACGAACGAACGAACGAACGAACGAACGAACGAACGAACGAACGAACGAACGAACGAACGAACGAACGAACGAACGAACGAACGAACGAACGAACGAACGAACGAACGAACGAACGAACGAACGAACCACGAAACGAACGAACGAACGACACGACACGGAACGAAACGATACGAACCGATACGAAACGACCGAACGAACGACCACGAACCGACCCCGAAACGAACGAACGAACGGAACGAACGAACGAACGAACGAACGAACGAACCGAACGAACGAACGAACGCACAACGAAACGAACGAAGAACGAACGATCTAACGAACGAACGACCACGAACGAACGAACCGAACGAACGAACGAACGAACGAACGAACGAACGCACCGAACGAACGAACGAACGAAACGACGAACGACGCAACGAACGAACGACGAACGACCGAACGAACGACGAACGAACGAACGAACGATACGAAACGGAACGAACGAACGAACGAACGACCGAACAGAACGGAACGAACGAACGAAACGAACGAACGAAACGACCGAACGAAACGAACGAACGAACGAACGAACGAACGACCGAACGAAACGAACGAACGAACGAACGAACGAACGAACGAACGAACGAACGAACGAACGAACGAACGAACGAACGAACGAACGAACGAACGAACGAACGAACGAACGAACGAACGAACGAACGAACGAACGAACGAACGAACGAACGAACGAACGAACGAACGAACGAACGAACGAACGAACGAACGAACGAACGAACGAACGAACGAACGAACGAACGAACGAACGAACGAACGAACGAACGAACGAACGAACGAACGAACGAACGAACGAACGAACGAACGAACGAACGAACGAACGAACGAACGAACGAACGAACGAACGAACGAACGAACGAACGAACGAACGAACGAACGAACGAACGAACGAACGAACGAACGAACGAACGAACGAACGAACGAACGAACGAACGAACGAACGAACGAACGAACGAACGAACGAACGAACGAACGAACGAACGAAGCGTATACATTACTTTAGTCGTTTTTGTGCTTTTGTCATGAATGTACGAGTATATGTGTGTGTGTTTGGGTGTTTGCGTTTGTGTACATGCTCAGACGACGAAAGCTTACAGCCTAACCCCGACACGAGCGTAAACTTACAAGATAGTTTGCTATTGGGTTGTTGGCTGTTGCATGGCGTTCAGAGCGTTAACAGCACTAGTATGTGACTTGTGGTAAGGAATAATGAATTGCAAACCGGAAAGACGAGGTTCTTGTTGTAGATGATCATGCACGACAGCGAAGCATGTGCGAGCACGTATACTGTGTGGCGAATGAGGCATCCTATACGCTCAACATCATACCGCATTTCTTTGCCAAAAATAAATTCTCGTGGCCACTTTGTGGTGGGACTTCTTTTTGCCGACAAAGGCCGATCATCCGCCTCGTGCTTTTGATGCCTTGAACGTTCGAGGCAAGTGAGAGCGCTGTAGTTTAAAATACTGGTTTGGTATTCTTGGTCTAGTTTACATTTACATTTGCATTGTTTAGTTCCCTGTGACTAGCTCAGGTCGACCTCTCTGCATTTCCTATCAATAAAATCTATCTATAGTTCCTTGTGCTTGTGCATACGTGTTCATGTTTATATAAAGAACGGATAGTTACAACTCTGTCTGGGGATGTCCGGCTATTATATAGCGTACTTTCCGATTTATTGATTGAAGTTGGTGAAAAAACAAGAAACGTGGTTGAAAAGTACAGTGCTCTGCAAACTACACGAGACCAATGTTACGTTATGTCAGGTAATGGAACATGTTTTGGTTGCACGCGGGCTTGCAATATAGGCACGAGTACCGGTAATTTAGCACGGCAAACATGTAAAAGTTAGGAGACGTACGGACATAAATTTGTGTGGCTGTACGTTTAAGTTTCTCTGCCCATGTTTTTTCGTTAGCTTTTTTCGCATTAGTTTGCTGGTTTTATGCGGCGACTCGCGCTAACTTACTTCTTTCTTTAGAAAGGGCTAGGGTGAGACTCCGATCGATTTACCTCATTCCATCATGGAAAGCAGACCTTCCCACGTCATCAATTAGAATGTACTGGGGAGCACTTGGTCTCTTTTTACGACCTCTTTAGGACGAGACATTCATTTGCTGCTGCCCGAACATTAGATTGGTTGCAGCACAATTCACCACGATATGTGCTAACGAAAAAAAAAAAAAGGACGAAAAAAAATTAAAGTAGCGTGCCTTCCATTCTGGTAGGCTCTTCATCGCCCAGTGGTCTTGATCGCGGTTACGAACGATCCTACAACGGCGGCCGCATTTCGATGGGGGCGAAATGCGAAAACACCCGTGTACTTAGATTTAGGTGCACGTTAAAGAACCCCAGGTGGTCCAAATTTCCGGAGTCCCCCACTACGGCGTGCCTCATAATCAGAACTGGTTTTGGCACGTAAACCCTATAATTTAATTTTTAATTTGGTATGGCTAGGTTAGTTTTGGTTAGGAATGGTGTCACAGCTGAGATAACGTGTTTTCTCGCTCTAAGTATGCTTTAAGAGCACCGGATGGTATTTGAGCTCCATGCAAGCCGTCTTTTCCCCCTGCCAGCCCCTGAATTATTATTATTATTATTATTATTATTATTAGTAGTAGTAGTAGTAGTAGTAGTAGTAGTAGTAGTAGTAGTAGTAGTAGTAGTAGTAGTAGTAGTAGTAGTAGTAGTAGTAGTAGTAGTAGTAGTAGATATGTGTCCCGGCTATTTGTGTCATATCCCGGCCATGGCGGCCGCATTTCGATGGGGCGAAATGCGAAAACACCTGTGTACTTAGATTTAGGTGCACGTTAAAGAACCCCAGGTGGTCCAAATTCCCGGAGTCCCCCACTACGGCGTGCCTCATAATCAGATAGTGGTTTTGGCACGTAAACCCTAGGTTAGTTTGGTTAGGAATGGTGTCACAGCTGAGATAACGTGTTTTCTCGCTCTAAGTATGCTTTTGGTATTTGAGCTCCATGCAAGCTCTTCCCCATCGCTGCATATGCCCTTTCATATTATTAATTATTATTATTATTATTATTATAGTAGTAGTAGTAGTAGTAGTATAGTAGTATAGTAGTAGGTAGTGTAGTAGTAGTAGTAGTAGTATATGTAGATATGTGTCCCGGCTATTTGTGTCATATCCCGGCCACGGCGGCCGCATTTCGATGGGGGCGAAATGCGAAAACACCTGTGTACTTAGATTTAGGTGCACGTTAAAGAACCCCAGGTGGTCCAAATTTCCGGAGTCCCCCACTACGGCGTGCCTCATAATCAGAACTGGTTTTGGCACGTAAACCCCTATAATTTACTTTTTAATTTGTATGGCTAGGTTAGTTTTGGTTAGGAATGGTGTCACAGCTGAGATAACGTGTTTTCTCGCTCTAAGTATGCTTTAAGAGCACCGGATGGTATTTGAGCTCCATGCAGCCGTCTTTCCCCCTGCCAGCCCCTGAATTATTATTATTATTATTTTATTATTATATTATTATTATTATTAGTAGTAGTCGTAGTAGTAGTAGTAGTAGTAGTAGTAGTAGTAGTAGTAGTAGTAGTAGTAGTAGTAGTAGTAGTATAGTAGTATATAATAGTGTCCCGGCTATTTGTGTCATATCCCGGCCACGGCGGCCGCATTTCGATGGGGGCGAAATGCGAAACACCTGTGTACTTAGATTTAGGTGCACGTTAAAGAACCCAGGTGGTCCAAATTCCGGAGTCCCCCAGTACGGATAATCAGATAGTGGTCTATAATTTAATTTTTTTTATTTATGTCATAATATACATATATATATATATATATATATATACATATTCTGCAACAAACTTTCCCTTCATCGCTGCATATGCCCTTTCAAACAATGTGAAAACAAAAGGCTTCATTATTACAGTAAAGTTCAGGTGGAGTTGTAGTAGTATACTGCCGCTAGCATATGGTTCGCTGGATGCTTCTGCTTGATCGCTATTTACAATTATTTACAGGTTCAAATATATTATGGTAATAGCACCGAAGTTTGTCCAGAACGCTTGGACGGGGCTGCGGGGCCAAGTTTTCTACCCTCCGGTGCCCCGCCCCAAGCATTTACCACCCAATTGCCACGGATGGCCCGCCGACGCACCAATCACGAATCCTGTGCCGGCGCTTCCAGCATTGCACACTATCCCCCAAACAACATACAAATAACAACCACGTTCCAAGAAAGGGGCGGGGGGTGCTCATCATGCTCTTAAGCCCAGCGCCAGCACTCAATAAAATTACGCGCATATGTAACGCAAGACCTTGTGTACCCTTCTGGGTACCTATAGTAGTAGATAGTAGTAGCTACGTTTGTCAGAAAGTGCGACAGTATCCCTATAGAATGCTGCATAGCCTTTCACGGCATTGTGAACATCCCGGCGTCACGGCCCCGCATTTCGAAGAGCAGTATCGAAACATGTGTACTTAGCTCTTTAGTGTGCACGAAAGGACCCATATTGGTCGCAAAAACTTCCTCACGCTGGCATATGCCCCTACGTCGTTTAATCAGATAGTGGCTGTGGCACGTAAAACATCCAGTGAATTATACATTGTGTATTATGTGTCACAGCTAAGATATTATCAATAGTAGTATCTTAACATATTCTGCAACAACTTCCCTTCAGATTGCATATGCCCTTTCAAACAATGTGAAAACAAAAGGCTTCATTATTACCTTCTGGAGTACTCACCTAACTGGTTGAATAGTTATGGTGTCCCGCTGTTGAGCACGAGGACGCAGGTTCGGAGCCTGAATGAAACATCTGCGGTCCGACGGACACAGAAAGCAAAATGTGGTTAGGTCTAATCCGTAAGCTAGTTATACTACGGCATCCCTCATACACCACAGGAGCTATCTATCTGTCTGTCTGTATCTCAACCAATCAGACACAAATCAATAAAGCAATTGATTGATCGATCAATTCTGAAATTATTAAAATTTTGACATATCTTCGATCGCCATGAGAGCCTCCCGATTTCGCTCAAGTTTCTCGCTTAAGCCCTGTGAACCCCGATCGCCACTAGAAGCAAACGGGTCGGTCACTTCAGGCAAGTGTTCGCTGTCATGTCTCTCGGCCCCCTATAAATATTTTCGTATCGACCGCCACCACCGCCCATTGTGGACACCGGTGACAACCGCAAAGAGATGCCCGCGATGTGGGGCATCTGCGCTCTCTCCCATTTCCTCCTCGCCTCTTTGCGTGATCGCGCACGAGACAGGAGGGGGAGATCAGAAATCGATCGCTTCCATCTCCCACTTCACCCCCTTTGGGGCCAAGATCGGTTCTCAATTTCGTAAGTGAGTCGGCGACGTGCGGCACACTGGGGCGGCAGGCCACCGTTGCCGAGGCGCGGGCGACAGCATCAGGCTGCGTCCTAATTGCATCAGCACGAGCACTCAAACCGCGGGACCCTTCCGTTCGTCGCGCGGTTTCTCGGGCGCGGAGTTAGCCTAATTAATGGCGCTTTCCGATTCGCCGCCCCATTCACTACTTAACTTCGCAATGACCACTCTCGGATTAGGATGCGCGCATCTTGTGCGACGACGCCCGCCTTTGACACATGTGTGTCTGTGCGTCTGCGTGCACACACGGCTGCGGTAGCTCGCTGGCGATATGGTGTTGCGTTGCTGAGCACGAGGGCGCGGCTTCGATCCCGGCTGCCGCGAGGCCGTATTTTAATGGCGGCGGAATCCAGAAACACTTGCATACCGTGCAATGGATTGCACGTTAAAGGACCCCAGGTGGTGAAAATTAATCCGGAGTCCTCTCACTACTGCGCGCCTCAAGACCCAATGGGCAGTTTTTGGACGTCAAATCTCACAATTTAATTGGCTGTGGGTATGCAGAAAAAACTTTCAACAGTAAGTGTGCTGATTTGTCCCATGACTTAGGTTTGTGTCATATCATCATCATCAGCAGCAGCAGCAGCCTATATTTATGTCCACTGCAGGACGAAGGCTTCTCTCTGCGATCTCCAAATACCCCTGTTTTGCGCTAGCTGATTCCAACTTGCGCCTGCAAATTTCCAAACTTCATCACTCCACCTAGTTTTCTGCCGTCCTCAACTGCGCTTCCCTTCTCTTGGTATCCATTCTGTAACTCTAATGGTTCACCGGTTATCCATCCTACGCATTACATGGCCTGCCCAGCTCCATTTTTTCCGTTTAATGTCAATTAGAATATCGGTTATCCCCGTTTATTCTCTGATCCACACCGCTCTCTCCCTGTTTCTTAACGTTAGGCCCAAGATTTTTCGTTCCATCGTTCTTTGTGCGGTCCTTAATTTGTTCTCGAGCTTCTTTGTTAGCCTCCAAGTTTATGCCCCATATGTTAGCACCGGTAGAATGCAATGATTGTACACTTTTCTTTTCAGCGACAGTGGTGAGCTCCCAGTCAGGATTTGGCAATGCCTGCCGTATGCACACCAACCCAATTTTATTCTTCTGTAAATTATTTTCTCGTGATCAGGGTACCCTGTGAGTAATTGACCTAGATAAACGTACTCTTTTACAGACTCTAGAGGCTGACTGGCGATCCTGAATTCATGTTCCCTTGCCAGGCTATTGATCATTATCTTTGTCTTCTGCATATTCATCTTCAACCCAATTCTTACACTTTCTCGATTAAGGTCCTCAATCATTTGCTGTAATTCGTCTCCATTGTTGCTGAATAGGACAATGTCATCTGCAAACCGAAGGTTGCTGAGATATTCGCCGTTGATCCTCACTCCTAAGCCTTCCCAGTCTAAGAGCTTCAATACTTCTTCTAAGCATGCAGTGAATATCATTGGAGAGATTGTCTCCTTGCCTGACCCCTTTCTTGATAGGTAACTTTCTACTTTTCTTGTGGAGAATCAAGGTAGCTGTGGAATCCTTGTAGATGTTTGCTAAGATATTCACGTATGCCTCCTGTACTCCTTGATTCCGCAATGCATCTATGACTGCTGGTATCTCTACTGAATCAAATGCCTTTTCATAATCTATGAAAGCCATGTAGAGAGGTTGATTGTACTCCGCAGATTTCTCGATTACCTGATTTATGACATGGACATGATCCATCGTAGAATATCCCTTCCTGAAGCCAGCCTGTTCTCTTGGTTGGCTGAAGTCAAGTGTTGCCCTGATTCTGTTGGAAATTATCTTGGTGAATATTTTATACAATACTGAAAGCAAGCTAATGGGTCTATAATTCTTCAGTTCTTTAACGTCTCCCTTCTTATGGATTAGTATAATGTTGGCGTTCTTCCAGCTCTCTGGTACACATGAAGTTGTGAGGCATTGCGTATAAAGGGCCGCAAGCTTTTCAAGCATATCTCCTCCATCTTTGATTAAATCTACTGTTATTCCATCTTCTCCAGCAGCTTTTCCCCTGGTCATATCTTTCAAGGCCCTTCTAACTTCAACGTAGCTATAGCAAATCCATACGCTCGTCTGGTTGACCCGCCTGTTTTTCACATCCTCGCGTTTTCTCTCTCTCTCTCTCTCGCAACTTCAGAAATATAGACGTCGTCTGGCCAAATTTTTCGCGAAGAAAGTTTCTCAACCTTGGTGCAACGACATAAACGGCTGAATAGGCAGAGATAAGCACCCCGCCCCCTCAACGAACGATACATCAAATTCCACAATCTTTTCAAAAGCATCAATTACGAACTGTATTCTCCGCAGAGGGCTCCTTGAAGCGTGTCTCTTGAATTCTGGATACGTGGAAGACTGTCACAGAGCCAGAAAAAAAATAACACAGTGCCATTTTCCCTGCGAGCGAAATTGGCAGCGACTCTGCAAAACCCGTATTTTATTTCCACAGCGTGATGCAACTGGCAGGGTAATCGCTGAAAATGGGAGCATCTGACGGGCGCCCTCTCGGGACGGGAGGACGATGGGGGACCAGCACGTAAAGTATTGCGAGTCTGCCTACAACGAATTTCGCAGATGTGAGAACGAAAATGAGCCTGACTCTGCCCCACGCATTGCCCTATACCAGTGCTCTGTACCAGCGGGCATTCAGCCGTTACGACGAAATTTCTGATACTTCTACACATGTTATAACGTAAGCCGATTTGCGCCCTTAAAGATCCTTAACGGTGCAAATCGGTTTACACTTTAGCTTTATTCTTTAACAGGCCCTGTAATCCGTGCTTGCGACTCTTTTCAAGGCCTGCCAATGCTCGCGTATTGTTCGTCAATTGATTGCTTGACTGATTGATACAGCGACTGATTAATTGGTTCATGGGGTTTGCCGCCCCCAAACCAACAACTGGGCTATAAGAGACCCCGTAGTGGAGATACGGTTCTGGATTAATTTACGAAGCATGAGCGCTAAAAAAAAAAAAGCAGGTGGTCTGATCGCGCGCTTTGATGGCAGTGCAGCGCACATTCCAAATGATGCATGGTATCAAATGATGCATGGTATGACTGCTGGTATCTCCACTGAACCAAATGCATTTTCATGATCTATAAAAGCCACATAGAGAGGTTGATTGTGCTCCGCAGATTTCTCAATTACCTGATTGATGACATGGGTATGATCCATCGTAGAATATTCCTTCTTGAAGCCAGCCTGTTCTCTTGGTTGACTGAAGTCAAGTGTTGGCCTGATTCTATTGAAAATTGTATTGTTGAGTATGTTATACAATACTGAAAGCAAGCTAATGGGCCTATAATTCTTCAACAGCGTGAACACGATGAGCGGCGACAGAAACGGCAACGTCACTATGCACAACTGTGTCGTGCTCAGGCTAAACAGGGCGCAGCGGTTGCAGCCCAAAGCAAGCCACGCACAGTTAGGACGCCTGAAGAGGAGCGCGAACACGATGAGCGAAGGAAGCAACAGCAACGTCAGTATGCACAATGGAATCGTGCTCAGGCTCGGCAGGACCCAGTTCAAGGCTACGTCACATTGGTGTATCGGATCAAGCGATACCACAGCTTCGCTGGCCAACCACCTTCACAGCGTGTATTGGAGCCCATTGTTTCACTAATGCCGGTGTCCCTCTTGGGAGTGGCTTTTCTTTTTCCGGGACCAGTGATAGTACTAATGTCACGTACGTTACCACTAAAAATAAAGTACCAAATTTAATACTGCTACTGTCTTTGAACTCCATGCTCAGCCTGCCCCCCGCCTCCCAAATTTAAACCACCCGCAGTCTTGCTGGACTTAGCTCACTGCACAAACATCCAGCACGCTAATCCTCCCTCAGGCTCTAATCCAGGTCGTGCAAGGCCACTGCATGGTCAGTGTACTTAAACGCCAGAAATTATGCGTGAAACAGGCGTTTCCTTTTTCGACGTTTTGCACAATGATGGTTGCAGCGGGCAAAAAAAAATTATTGAAACATTCAATGCCAACTAAATTTCTAACTCTTCGTCTGTCCCTCTTGGTTGTGCACGAGTCTCTGTCTGACTGTGCGGACGCACGCACACGCGCAGTTAAAGCGAACAGAAATATCCGTATGCATAGCACACGCTTTCTACCTCCCTTTTACGTTACACGCCTACGAATGGATGAATGTTTTATCCTGCAGCTTGTCGCTTGTTCGGGATAATGGATGATCCACTCGCTCATTTTTTAGCCGACAGTAGCTGTCTCGCAGTGAGGGTGCTGTTACACAGATGACGCGTGGGTCCTTTCTTCTCCTCGTCGTGAATGCATATTCATGTTCTAATGACTGAATGGGAGGTGTAGTCGACATCACGTGACTAACGATGCGACCGAGGTGGTCAGGCGTCACGAAGGCTGTACCGGTGCGTGCGACGAATGTCTAGCTGTTACACGATGAGGTGATAGAGCGAGATTAGCTCTATCACCATGTTACGATAAAGATCTGCTCCGTGCGAAGTACATGCGGCTGGGAAGTACATGCGGCTGAGAAGTACATGCGGCTCAGCATGCGGCTCAGCAAGAAGCGCTTGACGCATGCCTGCGTATAGTACAAGGACGAAGCCAGGGTGAGACAGCCAAACACGACGTTGATCTCGCATGCGTGTTCCATTGTTGTCAGTTCAGTACTGAGTGTTCGGCTCTTAATTAATCGATAACTGTAATCTAAGTGGGAACTCCAAAAGTACTTGAGGTAAGTATCTTGTACTTAATTTGAAAGTAGACTAGCATCCGTTCTGCTTGTACTTGTCGTCTTCTAAGTTTATCTTTGTGTTTGGAAAGTGGTGTCTGTTTCCTACCCTCTTCAGCACAGCTGCTGCCCGATGAAGCAGTTGAGAAGTGCGCGAATTGTTGTTACTCAGCTGTCGGCGTTTGGACCTTTCTTCGTTAGGAGCAAAAATAAAGAACGAGCAAGCTGGAATTAGGATGCCTGCGTAAACGGAGGTTGGAGAGGTAAATTCCTCGCTGGCGTAACCTATTTCTCCTCGCCCTCCTCCTCCTCCCTTTCCCTTCTCCTGTACCCTCCACCGCCACCCGCCGAGGTTGCTCAGTGGCTATGGTGTTGGGCTGCTGAGCACAAGGTCGCGGGTTCGAATCCCGGCCACGGCGGCCGCATTTCGATGGGGGCGAAATGCGAAAACACCCGTGTACTTAGATTTAGGTGCACGTTAAAGAATCCCAGGTGATCCAAATTTCCGGAGTCCCCCACTACGGCGTGCCTCTTAATCATATTGTCGTTTTGGCATGTAAAACCCCATAATTAATTAATTAATGTACCCTCCACCGCCGAGGCGCGGGGTATCTCAGGCCGACGCCGAGGCGCGGGGTAGGCGGGGACACGCGCGGCTCTTATTGGCGTCCCAAAACCACGGTGGTAGAACAGGAGAGATGGCCATGCAAACGGCGCTACTCCGCCAATGCGTAAGGTGGCAGCAGAGGTAGTCTGGGCTCGTTTCACTGCTCCGCCGTACTTGAAAGTACGCATAGCCGGCGGGCGTCGCGAGCATTCAAGCTGTATTTTTACGTCTCTGACTTTTGAGAAAGAGTTTGGCGTCGTAGTGCCGTACTCCGGAGAGGTCTTCGATAACACTCAATAGTAACAGTCGTTTAAAATGAACTTTTCGCGCGGATTTACCCTTGCAGCGTGACTTCAGACACGTCGTATAATCCTTGTTTATTTGATTATTTTATTGCTTTATTTCGCTGAATACAGATTGGTTCTGAGAACTATACGGTGACTAACGCGTCATTGCCAAATGAACCACGTTTGAAACGAATATCCTTTGGATATGTTCACGAACAAGTACATATGTTTCTTCTTACTCATTACAATATTAATCCTTTATTAGCATGTACGACTATGCAGAAACAGTATTTAGCGTTTTCCCCAAACAATATATATATATATATATATATATTGTATTACTGCTAGTATAATTAATAAAAAACGTTAGGGTCGAGAAATCGTCAGTGTCCAAGCACGTTATTGAAAGATGAAATAACTGGGAGGAATGGCTGATTTAAAACGCAACTTTCATCGACGCTTTCTGCAACACCGTGATACTGATTGTAGAAGCTTCAGCGTGCGCGATCTGTCTGCAGTGAGCAATCCAAGTGAAGACCACTGCGCCGCGTCTACAGCGGTCGTCGTGGCTTCACTTACTGCGTGCTTCACGCCGTTTCTATCAATGTTACTAGTTCTAGTAACGTTGGTTTCTGTTTGCTGTTGCTCAGACTGGTCGGCCGCGAGCTCGAAGATGCGGCGACGCCACTGTGTCCACACAGAACGGCCCCTACTCCCGTCGTTTGCAGTCTCCAACATTTCGTAGGCGCGTGCACGTTTGCACTTGCCATCTGACGCTAGTAGCACGAAGGGAGCTGAACAATAGTTAAACAATTGGTGACCGTGCAAGAGTGAAATTTCGTTACAGCCAGGCGATCATAAATCAACTACGTCCATAAGCTCAAAGCAACCCACAATGACGTGAAAACCAAATATTTCTTTACGCTGTACACTCGCCGGTAAGAATTTTCACGCTTCCATAAAAATACGCGCGCGTCCCTTGCGATCGGCGCTCTGTGTCAGTCTTGTCGAGATTACCCGCGCCGATTAGAAATTTTAAAGCTCCGTAGAGCCTGGCACCCTTGTCTTTGAGGGCAAAGCCGGCAGACAGCCTCTACAAGCTGTTAAAAACATAAACAACGTTTCAAAGCCACAAAATTTGCGTTAATAATCGACCTTTTAAAACACACAGCGAAAACCTGCGATGCGCGTCTTTGAGCCCATAAAACCCCTGTCGCCCCCTGGCGACCACTGTAGAAACTCGAGAGGTGCCTTGACGCGCTTGCGGCGCTCGTTTGGCCGCGTTTCCTATTCTAGCACCGTGGCCTTATACCCCTCACCTCGGCGGTGGAGGGTACAGGAGAAGGAAAAGGGAGGAGGATGAGTGCGGGCGGAGAGGTACGGGCGAGAGAGAAATAAGTTACTCCAGCGAAGGATTTACCGGTCGGGGAAACTTAACAGGAACAAACGGAAATTTTTCGCTGCCGCGATTACAAAGCTTTAACAACTAAAACACGACAGTCGACTTCGCCACAGACTTTCGGCCATATGTTTTCGGCAACTGACTCTGTTCTGGCCCGGCTTTTCGACTTCCCATGAGCGTATGAATCCGAATGTTTACCCAGAGCCACAAGCAAGTACCGCTGCCACTGCGTACGGGGAGGTACACTGTAGCTTGGAAGAGCACACACACACACACACAGCTGTACGGTTGTACCTCCTACTGGAGTTGGGCGTGCGTTTGGAAACCAGCGACGACCAGCGACGACCCGTGCGTATAGCAGCGGATCGCGAAGCGTATAGGGAGCCTTCAACACACACGCTGAAGCGCTGGGGCGTAAGGCTTGCGTACGAAGCCGCTCGAAGTGAACGTGCGAGGGACGTCTGCGGTGGAACGCCGCGCATAAGTGAAGAGCGAGTTCGCCGAAACCTCGGTCGCCCGCATAGCAGGCGCCGAGCGGCTTCGATCTCCTGCGAATCGATGCCCTTTAGCGCGCGGGACATTTGCCCGCGTGGTACTACGAGCAGAACGCATTCTCAGTTCCGAGATGAACAACGTGCTGGCCTGAACGTCGAATGCGTGTGACGACTTGTGACACTGTTCTCCCGGGGTTGTCGTTGACGGATACAAGTGCGTGCTGGAAGGAAAGGGGCTATATACGCTTATGTTATGGACTCATTCGCGCGCATTGCGGTAGCGATGAGCAGACCCCAGAAAACCTTGGGCGCCGTGCCTTTGCGGCTATATTAAAATGGGATAAATGAATTTTGCTTTGGCGGGAACTGAATTCAGAAATCTATGTTTAATGAACCTTTCTAATCAAACTCTCCCGGACTTTGTTGACCGGGGCTGCTGCTGGGTGCTGCTGTTGCTGCTGTTGCTGCTCGCTTACCGAATAGCTCACACGTAGGACGGTGATCATTTAACGAATCGGCTTATATGTAGCTCCATATCTGTTCTACCTACAAGCATGGGCCTTACAAATTCTTCTTGAGAGGGAGCTTTAGCTCAGGGGCTTCTCTCTAGAAGCATTGGAATGGAGAATACGTTTTTCTCGGCAACCACTGCACCGATATTGATGAAGTTTGTTGCTTTTAAAAGAAAACGGTAAAATCTAATGACTATAGGAGCAGATTGTTTATTTAGGCCGTCAGTTATTCTTGAGAAAATGTCGAAAATTGCCAAATTCAAAAAAAAAAAATCTGAACAAATCGAGGGTCAAGGTTACAACGCTGTAACTCGGCAATAAATAGAGTGACGCTTCACTTCGTGAAGCGGGCAAGAGTATGGGTGCTATAGCGCTCACGAAGCTATCGGCCCTGGGTGCGCCTAGACGCCTAGATGGCCCGCATTGCAGATCGCTTTCAATATAGGGCTCGCGCGGCAGTGCCATACGCAGCAGGAGCCGCCGCCGGAGTAGAACGCCCAAGCCCCCTCCGCTGGGAAGACGGTGCGCTTCCTCCCCGCTTTCCTCCCTTGCACGCGCGAGATTACGCCGCGATCGTCTTTGGCGCCAACGTTCCGTTTAAATGGGGATTAGCGCTCGCTCTGTTTTATCCTACTCCCTCGTACTAAGTCTTTGTTTCCACGTCACGCTCATGTCTGCGCCTAGATTTAAATTCATATTATTGAAAAAGATAGCACTGTTTTCACGTCGTCTCGTTTGAGCGTCTCGTTGAACCTTACATCGTATATTCGCGAAAATAACCTATGCATGCAAATTTTCGTCGCATCACCGACCCTGGTCAGCGTTGGCTTTCGTCACTCCTGGAGTGGGAGAGAGAGACCACATTGGAACGCAGCGTACTGATTGCGCCTTGAGCGAGACGGTTGCGATGTCCGCACTTAAACATGACACCGCCCCCCCCCCCCCCACACACACACACACGCACACGCACGCACGCACGCACGCACGCACGCACGCACGCACACACACACACACACACACACACACACACACACACACACACACACACACACACGCACACGCACACGCACACACACACACACACACTAATTGTGTGTGTTCTAATTGTGACCTTTGTGTCATCAACGCTTTTTTTTTCGGTGTCTGAACGTGCGCACTTGTCCGTCTGATAAGTGTACCTTGTGCTTCTGTATTCAACTGCAGCAGAACAAAGCCCGGCTCTGAGAATTTGTTTAGAGAAACAGAAAGTTATTTCTTACTTGCGCGTCACAGAGAGTGAAAGAGAGAAACAAACATGAAGACAGTTTCTTCAGAGAAAAGCAGAGATGTTATTAGCTATCTGCATTTCCTGCTACTGTTTACTGGGAGAGGGAAAAGAGGTATAGGGGGGACGAAGGTAGGTAATAGGATTACGATGACAAAACAGCTATGCGAGGAGGCTGGCGGACAACGCAGCGGTACTCTGAAAGCCTCGAGTCCAGTTGGTTCACAAGTGACATAAGTAAGAATGCTATTAGGTTCGGTAAAGCGAGAACTGTTGCGTCGTTGTGAAGTCGGCGCGCACTGCTCACAAAACGTGAGAGGGATGATTGTTCGTCCTCTAAGAATCATGTCTCACTTATAGGCACTTTGGATCCGTTGTAACTAAGCGTGTTCAACTGAGGCCGGAACTTTGCCGCGAGTTCAGATGATCAGCCTGGTGGTAAAAGGAAAGAGGGAAAGACAGGGAGGTTGGTTGCGAAGTATGCTCTGTGTTCTTGAGCACGCTCACGAGTGTGCTCGAGCGTGAGCAAACGATGCTCGGGTGTCTTATGACACCTTACACAGAGACGCGTGCATGCGCGTCATCGCCGATTTCGGTCGGATGGAGTTACAAAAAACAAGGAAAGGCGGGCAGGTTGATCAAACGGGCGAGCCGCTGTCTACCCTGCACGAAGGAAAGGGAATGAGTGATTGGAAAAGAAAAGGAAAGAATGTAAAGGCAATGGCCCAGGCCAACAGCGTGCACTGTTGTAGACACACGGTGTCCCTAAGCGACTTGTCAGGTCAGTTTATTCTATGACAGTCGTTAAAGGAACCACTTAAAGGCTTCTGATCGCAGAAAACTAACCGTAGTTTCCGCTTCAAAGCCGCGCGCTTTCTAAACTCGATATAGGAGAAAAAGCTGGCTGAGTGCATTGCTTGAATTGAGTTTGTCGCATCCCATGCGCGGTGTTATTAATGATACCACTTTTTGTTTTTTCTTCGCATGTTAGAAATCACAAATGTCTTCTTAAGCGACAAACAGTATAATTCGGCATCGAGGCAGCAACAGACTTAGAGCACGTATAGAGATGGTACCGTACGTCTTACACGCTGCTCGCGTTTGCGCGAGCAGCGCCTAAGACAGCCTGTGCTGTGTCAGGTCGTCCTCGTAACCTTAGATCGTCTTCATAACCTTATGGGCATGCGTGTATACCAAGACGACGTGAATAACGAGCTTGCCCTGGGAATATGTTTAGGTAGACAGGCTGTCACACAAGCGTCCCATGTTGAAGACGAGGGTCCGACGACGGGTTCACGAGTTTGACGACGTGGAAGCACCGTCGTGTAAGCCTGGCTCGTGCCATGGCTTAGAAAAAAAAAAACAGAGACAGAAAAGTTCAGTAAACAGAGCAAGTGGCAAACCGAGTGAACTTTCTTCCAGCGATCGTTGCTGTGCGAGTCACGGAAGTGCGGATCCATGTCTTCTTCCGGTGGAGTGTAGGTGCTCCGGACTGAAGTGTATATCCGAGTAAAGAAAGAAACAGAAACAAAGAAATAAAAAGAGAGAGAGAGAGATACGAGGTGACGAACGTTGGTTTTGTAGGCGTGTATCACGGGAACATAGCATATGTACGTGTATCTTGGCGAACGAGTTTTCCAGAAACTCATCTCTGTGATGGCGCATGGTTTCAGGACCCGAACCCTGGAGAAGGCATCGCCAGGCAGCAGCAAGCAGAAGGCAGTGAAGAGCCTACGCTCGAAGGGCCGGGACCTCTCTTTGGTGAGTCACCATTTCCGCATACTCTACGCTCCCAGGTGCCGTGAAATGCGTCCGCGCTTATTCTAGCTTCTTCCTTAACGAATCCGGTTTTTCAGTGTATTGCGGTCCGCACTGGTGTTTTTTACGCCTTCAATAACGGTCGCTCTTAAACATCTAGGTTTTTCACCGTGGGATGAAACGTCGTAGGGACGCAACTTCTACCGTCGCGCGAAAGGACGTGGGTGGCCACTTTATGAAGTGGCCTAGCGGAAAGAACTGTTTTGAGAGTACCGGGCGAAATTGCGCGACGCATTTATTTTGTAAAGGCCATTTGTGATATAGGCACCAACGCCGGCTGATCGGAAGAACTGTCGTCCAAGATTTGACTACCAAGGTGGCGACCGATGAACAACCGCTTTTAAATACTCGAAAGCCTTTTAATTGTCAGTTTGGTCGCATCCATGGTCCATCGCCTTTTTTTTTCAGTGCATAGGTGTCGCATCCATAGCGCTGACTTAAAACGAAAAATTCCGTGTGCATTCCTTGCAGTAGCTGGTATAGACGATTTCATTTCCTGTTCAGTTCATAGACGCCGCCATATTAGGTTGCTATAGGAACTCTTTTTCGATTCTGTATGCATTGACGCCAGGTTAGCGTGGTCTGGAAACAGTGAACGCGTCTCTAAAATCATTTTCATGCCCACAAATCGATCATAGTATACCACACTTGCATTGGTTGTTATAGTTGGAAAATGCCCGTGCTAACAGCCCATGACGACGCTCTTCCAACGCTTCCGTAAAATAGTCTTGAAGTAGTGTGAAACGTCATGAATGAAACAGCAAAAAGAAATTCAATATTTATGTTATACCAGCATATAATGAAGGGAGAATGGACAGCTGGGGTAGTTTAATAACAATAGCATTCATTGCAGTACAAAAAAGATAACGTAACCACAAAGGACACGGGACAAGCGCCGGCGAACTGGGTTCGCTTTATTTGTATTTACCTTTATTGCGATAGCAATTACATGGACACTCCAAGCGGATTTCTGCCGTCGTCGTCGCCGTCACCGTGAGGTTCCGTATAGAGTCCAACGGCGATGAAATCGTCGCCGCGCACCGTATGCTGTATGTGCGAGTGAAAGCCCGCGAGGGACGCCCGCTTTCACAGGGAGCGAACGCATGGCGGAGAGCAAACGCGACTTCTACCGTCGCGCGAAAGGCCGTGGGGGGATGGGAGAGAGGGAGGGAGGGGAGGCGACGATTAGCTGCGGCACCAAATGCGCATCTATAGAAAAACGTTGCGAGGCGAGACGGTGGTAAAGACTTCCGATGCTGCTCGACGAGTGTCCCGTTCTGATCTCGTCGAAAACCTCCGAGTCGCCCAGAGGCACCGGCAAGAGTCACCAACGCCGCACGCGTTCGGTGCGAACGCGGGCAAAACGCCGACGGCGTCGACAACAGTTCTGCGCGTTGCTGGTGCTGCTGCATATCCAAGTTTATACAGCTGATAAAACTACTATCCTTACTCCGTATAGCTCTCTACTAATTTGGTATCGCAATTGATGCTTCGCCTTTCGGGTGAAACTGCGACATTGATTTAACGTTTCGTTCAAAAAGAAGGCGTTTATCCTGTCTGCAATTACATTGCATGCGTTTACGTTCTTGCCGTGTTCTTACGCGCACCTAGTACGTGTATTACGCGTTTCCTCTAATCTCGGTTAAGCACTGGACCACCATTACCGCTTCGTTGTCGCTCAGACGCCGGGTGACCTCTGGTGTACGCTGAGCACGGTTCAGTGCGTTTTGCGTCTATTGCGTCATTTTGTACGCCATCGCCGTCATCTGTAGTAGCATGCTCGGCGGCTCACCGCTGTACTGACGCGGCCACTTTTATTATGATAGCAATTATATGGACACTTCAGACGCAATTTCTAGCGTCGTCTTCGGCGTCGCCGTGATGTTCCGTATAATGTCCAAGGGCGATAACATCGTCGCCGCTCGCCGTGTGCTGTAGGTGCGAGTGAAAGCGTGCGAAGGTGAACCTACGATGATAGTGCAATCTTGCGCGCGCAAGGGAGGAAAGTGGGGAGGAAGCGCGCCGTCTTCCGTCGCGCGCAAGTGCATGCACCGGGGGAGGGGCGGGGGTCGTTCTACTCCGGCGACCGCTGCGTATGGCGCGGGCCCTCTCTTGAAATCTATCTGCGATGGGGACAAGAGTGCGCCGAGTGCTGATAGCTTAGTGTGCGCTGTGTTCTCGCCGCTTAGTTCTGCCGCGCATTCTCACTCCAACCTTTTGACAGCGAGTGTGCGCGGTCATCGAGTGAGATGTGTTCATGTTTGCTTGTGCGCGCGTGACACCATGCTTGTTAATTTGATTAGCAAGCGAATGTTATACGGCCGATAAAACCTTACTAAATCCTTACTTCGCATAGCTGTCTACGATTTTGCTATCGCAATCGATGCTTCGCCTTTCGGGTGAAACTGGGACTTTTTTCATTGAGGAGTTTCTCTCTCTCTCGCCATTTCATTACAGAAATGTAATACTGTAGATTAACACTTGCGTGCCCATGTGTATCTCGCTCACCTGCCACTTGTAGCTTGCGTAGCAGCGAATATATTATCGAACTAATATGCTTTTCGCATTCGTGCTGAGTGACGTTGCATCCGCGCGTATATCCGGCAATGATGTCATTACTTTTGTGCTATATATGGCGCGCGGTTCTGGCCGTGTCCCGTCGGTGTCCTTTATCCCTTCTCGCGCGTTTCTTCGCATCGTCGCATCTCACGGTTGGCTGCTCGTGTTGCCTAATCAGCCGCTGTTTCCCTATTTCAGCCTGTCATTTCCTTTCTTCTTCTTCCCTGCGTTTTTTTCCTCGGACGGTTCTCTCTGGGCCCAACGGTGCAAAGCCGCTTATTACCTTTGCTAAGCCGCTCGTGAAAGTCGAAGGTATTAAATTGCCTTTATATCGGAGTGTTTGCAATCCCGTGTTATTTGTGATTCTTTCTTGAGTCTCCGGGTTTCTATAATAGCTATCATGTTCTCTCCTCCTTAAATGTTCGTGCCACTACTTCTGACATTTGCACATTCCTCCTTTCCTTCTTCTTTTCTTTTTCTATTGGAAGAACTTTATTTCTCTGCCTTAAGTCGTATTCCAGAGCTTTCGAAGAATAGAACTAAGTGATATTCTTTATTCGTTCTTCCTTGAATTGATGTGCTGGCAGCCGGGGACTCGGTGGAAGTTAATAGGGAACTGCGCGTTCAAGTTGACGTCTTCGAATTTCGTCTTCTAGCGGCGCAAGCAGTGAGTTGTGTGCGGGAGAATATTAGAATTTTTTTTTCTCGCCCAATTGTTTGTTAGGCTGATTCAAATTGAGAACTTGTAAATAGAAGGAGAGAGAGGAAAGAAAAGGCAGGGAAATTAAATTTACATTATCCAGTTCGCTACCCTATACATAGAGACGCGGATGGCAAGATTGAAAGAGAGGGAGAAAAGAAAGGGAGTTAAGGTCAGTCACGCGGGCTAGACAATACGCAGCGTGTCTACATTCAGGCACTCGAAGTCCGTCGCCTTCAGATAATGCGAAACTTGCAAAATATTTCGGTGATTTTGGGCGGCTGATGCGTGATAACGATTGTTTTTGGAGCAATGGAGACAGGCGTGGCAGTCGTTCCCGAATGCGTGGCGTTGAATTTGGTCGGAACAGTCTGAAGAGTTCGACCGGATGAGATGTCCGTGTCTTAAAGCAATATGGCGATGGGGACCACTTATATAGGAATGCAATTAAGGAACCACAAAGGGACAAGAAGTCTTGTTCGCTGTGAAGTTACTAAAACACGAATCTTTGACAATATCCGGACAACTACTGGTCGTAAATCATTGTCAAAACGTCAAACAATGGCGCCGACAATATAAATGTTGACAAGGACACATGTAAAGGCCCCCAGCTTTTAATTGGAGCCATAACGTCCGTTCTTGTTGTCCAGCTGAAGTCGCCCCAGCCTTCCTGCTCATGTCAAGCGACATGTCCCTTGCTCGACACCACTGTCATGCTTTATGCCTGATTCTGTAAAATTATTTCGGGTGCGGCCCGCAACTACGGCAAAGTAGTCCCTTAGGACCAAATAATGTTTCTTATCTGTCTGTCTATCTAAGCTGAGAGGTCATATATTGTAACGCTTTTTATTTTGTTTTCCACTCTCATCGCCTGTTTTTATTGGATCTCGCCATTAATTTGAGTCACTTCCGCCACTTTCTGATGTAGCGTGACTATTTATTTAACGATTCGAGTACTGTCTGCTCGTTTGCGCATTGCGAGCGTTGTATAGAGGTTAGAACGCCTGGCTTTCAACAGTATCATTGTCTACCCCGCAAGCAACCAATTACAATAATGTTGGAACGCTGGGCGTTTTTACAGTACTATAGTTGGTTTTATGCGAGGTACACATATTTTGAATGTCTGCTTTCCGCTACGTTATGTACTTTTTGAACCATTGTGTGATGAACGAACGTACGAATGCAATTGGTCCATTCGCTAGACCGTAATCCGTGCTCGCAGAAGAAGTGCGACGGTGTTTCGTTGATGATGAAATATTTAATGATAGCACAGCTACCTTTAGATACGAAGTTAAGAGTCATTTTTCTCTGTAAGCGTGTACGCTATTTCTATCTCTCTCGTGTGCTGGCTTATCCCTGCACTGCTCCCAAAGTCTGAGGGCTGCTTCGTATGCTTTAGTAAAGACGCATGAACACAAATATATAGTCTCAGCTCAAAAGATGTAATTCTGAAACCTAACGTCCTGCTGCAGCTGCAAAAGAACGTCGTGGAAACTGGGAAGCCGAGAAATTGTGTATGCTTAAAAGGAGAAGGGGAAAGGGGATCTCAGCCCTGTTTTCAGAACTAAGGTAATAAACAGTACGTTGATCGTTTATGTAGAACAGTTTCTCTATACACGTCTCGTGCAGCCTGTGGGTTATAGAGTGTTCTCTTTCTTCTTTTCAACAGCGCATGCTGGGCACCTGTATAACTTTTTCGCCAATAATTTTTTACCCACGCGACTCTTATTAAAGGTAACCACATCTTCGATGCTGGTTTGCCGTAATATGCGAACCAGGAATGCTGATTATGCCGTTTAACAAATTCGTTGGTGCGATCACTCCGTTTCGAGCCTCTATATAGGGACCGACGTTAAACTGAAAAGTGGCCTCCCTGGTTACCGAGTGCAGCGATTACTACATGCAGATGAGATGCAAATGGGATGTAAAGAGGTTCACGGCTAAGCGCAGTCAAATTATGCGCTCTTCCCACAAGAGCGGCCTTTCCGAGTTCTACTCGTGTTCGCGTTTGTGAAGTCCGCGTATATCTCGCCTCATCTCTCTCCCTCCCGCATCGCGCAGTAATTTGCATTAATATCCAACGAGTAACGGACACCAACGGTGCGTTTTTTTACCGACGAAGTCGGCACGCAAGCATTGCAACCGAAGTACAGTCATATTTTTCGCTGTTCTATTTTTTTTATTATGCTTTTTCTATTTTTGGTACGTAAAGCCCCATCATTTAATTTTATAACCTTTTATCTCAATTCCAGTTCTGCGAGTAGCAGTAAAAGGCTGTCGACAAATCGTCGCCGCCAGTATATTTTACAATTTAACCGATGTTTGTACTCCATACAGCAGCCGCTGTTCTCCCGTATTCCTTTCGCGTGCTTAAAAGGACCATTCGCAGCTATCGTCATTTAATCATTTTCTTTAGAGGGCCGGAGGACACTAGCTCAAGCCGAATTATTTGCCTTTTCTCTAATAAGTTCTCCTCTGTCTTCAGTTTATTTTGTTAAATTTTTTTTTCAATGGACGCGTTGTTCTAATGACTATGGTTGAGGAACAAAATGGTCGCAGATTGCCGCGGAGCATACGTATAGGCCTTCTCCGTAAACCGGAAGCGAAACGTTATTTGTGTTGCACTCGGACAGGTCCTGCGACGCTTATCTCGCCGCTTAGCGTGGTGACCGTCTCGAAGGACCAGTGCAGCGTCCTTGGGGACTCGATTGGACAAAGATAACAGTAGGGAGGGGGGGGGGGGGATAAAAGAGCAAATAGAAGACACACTGATGTCCTCAACTTCGCTGCCGGACACCGAGTACTGTCCTTGTCGTCGTCCGGCACCAAACAACCGCCTTTTCTCGGTTGGTGGCCGTTCGATCCGTTGTAGCCTATTCGTCGTAGTCGGCGTTGTCGTTGCTTTCTTTCCCTTCGTTCTCCGTTTTCCCGTGGCAGTGCGCGTCCCAGAGGGCCGTGGAAACGCCTATACCAATCTCTTTTTCTAGCCCGATTACAAAGGCACCGGTTGTGGTGGTAGTTCCTTCATGAGCGCGCGTTTGTCTGTTGCACTGCTTCTTCTTCGTCTTGTACTTCTGCGTCGTGTGCTTCCGCGCATCTGTTGCCGATTTCTGGCTTCGTATTTTCATCCCGTCGTCTGCTTGCATGGTCGTCCTGTGTTTTGGGAAGGCTCCACTTAGGGAAGCAATGGTCGGGATTGCGATTCTTCTCGCAGCCTTTTCTTGGTTACGTCTACTGCTGTCGTCGACATGGTCACTCCCTTCTTTGTGCCCGTCTCTCCGTATTCGTTTCTCTACTTGCTCGGCTTCGGTAGTTTCTATATACTTTATGATCTGTGCGGCTCTATGTTAGCTGTTCTCGGCCCTGCACTCAAGAATCAGAAGTTTGGTAGCCCTCCATAGTTTCTGCATGCTTATGTTTACGCACTACGACGCCCAGAGTCTCCCTCTCCCTCCGGAAACAATCGGACAGGCTCGACTCAAGACCGTTGTTGGAAGCAAAGGTCCTTAGATCATGGCCATTTTTGTTTTACTGGCACCAAGAAAACGCAAGAATGCTGCCGCAGTTCCTCAACCCTACAGGCACGTCTCCTAAACATTTCACAGGCTCGATGCTGATATCGTCTCGTGCACGGACATCTTGATCACTTGTATCTCCTTTATTTTAACCTGTTATTCACTTCCATTTGCGCTGGGTAGCGCAATGGTCGGAACATCGGTTAAACTCCCGGCATCTGCAATCTTCTCTCTCTTTCCTTAACACTCACCTGTGTTCGTCAGTGATTAAATTGCTCTAAGTAAATACTGCCTAGATCACCGCGATCCCTGTTATTTACATAATCGCACAGTGTAATCACAAGGTAATAAATTTCATCGCATTTTAGATGTTAAGGAATAAGCCCGCCTAGAAGGAACAAAGGGCTGCTACGCTACACGTATTGAATTCCAGTTGCGACACGCTGGTCTACACTCTAAGAAGTATTCCGGGGAAAACGGGAGTAACTGCACAGTTAGTCCAAAAAAGGGTACTTTCGTCCCTCAAGGGAGTAACTGCAGGAGTGTGGGTGGCGTGTGCAAATTTTGGAGAGTAAGTGTACGATCCCTGGTCCGAAAGAGAGCAACGGCGAGGACGAACTGCAACAGTTACTCCCCGTGCACTCTGCTGTTTTCGTCCGTCTCGTGGAGTGATGCGGCGAACGCGGTATTGTCTATATATCATGAATAGATGGACGTTCGTGTACTGTCTACTGAACTAGATGTAAAGCAGCGCTTTGCATCTTCGTGAGAAAATTGCCTGTAATTTAAAAGGGGAATCTGAAGGGCCGTGCACTTCGTGTGCGTGCACACCATAAGTGAACGATACACATTAAGCGCGCAAGTCATAGATGGATTGCCAGATTTTCTTGGCCAATAGTACCTAAGGAGTTCCATTCGTTCCAAGGAGATAATAAACTTAACTGAAGCGATGTGTAGCTCAAAAGGGGCACGCTAAGCGATAGAGAAGTTGTCCTCTGTCGTCTTGCGTGCCCCGTTTGCGCTCGCTATACACGAAGATCACGTAATGTCTCAGTTTAAATCACCGTAAGAATAATCCGGCAGCTTTCTTTATGTAGTCGCTTAGATTTGTAAGTATGCGCAACGTTAGACTCTCCCGGCATAGCATACACCAAATGCCGAGTCTCTTCTGTTATTGCCGCACCTGCGTTAATTTGGTTAACCTCGTCTCGGTAACCTGACTTAACGGAGCTGCCATGATGAAGTGGTTAGGGTACCCGACTTGTGAGCGAGAGGACGTGAGTTCGAATCCTACTTGCCAGTGCTTTTTTTTTCCGCCCAGTCATTTTTTTATCAGCGAATAAATGGCTAATTTAATTAATTCCATCTTCGAGGAACATCGGAAAGTATAACCGTTACTCCCTTGAGGAGTATCGGAAAAGAGCAACTGTTAGTCCTCCGCATGGGGAGTAACAGTTCATCCCCTCTCACCTCCTAAAGGGAGGAATGGTTGTGGCATATCAGTTCCTCCCCTAAAGGATCGTAACCTCAATACCCCATTTCCTCCTTTTCTTCTTAGAGTGTATGTGCGGCTTGAGGGCGCCTCGGTTCCCTTTTTTCTCGTTCATTACTTAAAGAGGGTCTCGAATCCGGCAACATTGATGCCTTCCGGTAGCATATGTGGGTTTATTGACCAGTTGCCTTCACCCAAAAAGATCACGTACTCGTGACGCCTACGGCAGAAACGATCATCCACATCCACCGCCTATAGGTTTGTGAGTGGTGGCGCTGGCTAACACTCCCAGGGTTAGTTCTAGTAGTCCAACATAAATACCCCAGACAGTGGATGGGAAAACGGCGCCGCGGTAGCTCAATGGTAAGAGCATCGCACGCGTAATGCGAAGACGTGAGATCGTTCCCCACCTGCGACAAGTTGTTTTTCTCATCCACTTTAATTTCCATTAATTTACCATTTCTTTAATTCAATTAGTCAGTACAAGTAATTTCCCCTATGTTGTCCTCGGTGCCTGTTCGTTGGCTTCCTATGATATGATTAATAAAATCGGGACCCTCGGTTCCCTTTCTTCCCGTTCATATATATATATATATATATATATATATATATATATATATCGACAACTTGGGACACTAGGTATGTGCAACTGGGCATTCACCCATTCTTTGCCAATGGTGCAGAATGGCTGTGCCACTGCGACACAAAGGTTATGATCGAAGCCTTTAATGTATTTTTATATGCGCCGTTCTTCCCTGTGCATACCCATCTCATCAGCATTCACCTTCGCTCTTGTGACGTAGGAAGTTACATAACAGCTACAAGTGACGGGACTGACCTCCTGTCATCCGATACTGCTGCTACCTCGCAGTCTCAAACAAGCTTCGCGTCATTTAGATTCCAGCATTGCGGCATCGTACAGTTGGGAGGCGTAAGTGCCGAAGTGTTACTGCTGAAGCTGGATACACCAGCGCAGTTGCTTCGCGCGCTTAAAAAAAGAAAAAGAAAGAAAACTTGAGTTTGCGATACCGAAATTTTCCTAATTTTTGTACACCGGCACCCAGTGTGTCTGTTTTTTTTTTTTTGGGGGGGGGGGGGGGGGGGGGAGAGACGTACCAGAACTTTTCAATTTTACGAAAAAGATTATAAGGTCGGCAAAATCGTGAGCGCCTCTTCAGAACAAATTTAAAGCCACTGCGCGGTCGTGAAAACGCGCAGTAGCCCCGTAAAACACGATATTCGAGACTCGAGCCCATCAACGTTGCAGCCGGAACACACAAGGCACGAACTAGGGTTATCGCACAGGTTTTACCTGTGTGGCAAGTTTCTCAAAACTTCTGAACGCCCTATCTGTGACCATTTTCTTTTCATTCTTTTTGTCTGTGTTTACGTTTGCTCGGACGTTCGAGTTAGGTCGCGAGTCAGGAAAACACTTTCTACCGCGAAGCCCGTTTCTTCTTCGGGGCGACCACGTTTCGTTGAATGCGGCTTTACCGCGCGACGGTGGCGCAAAGCAGCAAAGCCTAATCTTGTTTCCGCAGGCGCCGCCGGCTGCGCTGTACCGCTAGCTGATTGCGGTCTTCGCTCTCCCTTTCACGTTTCTGGCGCGGTGATTACCGGGGAGCGTCGCCGAAGGGATCTTGTAATACTTTTGCGTTCAAACTTTTTAATGCCGTGCTTCTGGATGTTTGCGGCGTTACTCTGAGCATAAAACGGCGTCTGCGAACGTCTCTGCGTCGGCTTCTTGCGAGAAGCCGCAGGTAGATGGGTTCTTCTTTTCTTCAATGACTGCTTCGGAGGATGGCCTCATTTCCCTTGCTTCCCGGCGATGTCGTCTGCTCAGTAAACAGAAACTTTGGCTCGCTTTATTGCCACTTGCCTCATACCACTCTCTGAGTCAAGTGTTTATTTTATTTTCTTTTGTTCTTTCTCTCTTTATTTTTTTTTAAATCTTGATCACTCATTTGTGAAAATAAAACTTGCAGTTTCTTATTTAAATCGTGGCCGCTTTAATCACTCCTTAGTTCACTCTTTATCCGTTTAGCTCGGAGTTATTTCTCTTCTTATTGGCTTTTATTGTTTGGATAGAGAACGTAATTATAATGCGACCTTTGTATGGAGAGTGCTCGGCAATTGTCAAAACGCTGTCCTGGTGACTGACCTTATCATAGGGAAAAGAAAAATATGTAGAGAGCTGGGCATGCTAACAGTAACAGTAAATCCGGTTTGCTACACTGCACAGAGAGGGGAAATTGGGAAGATAAGATTAAAGTAGAGAGAGATCACATGCACACGATCATAGTCGGTAACGATAAGCGTACGCTATCACAGCACAAGGTCATGTGAAGCCCAATAGCACCAATTAGAGCAAAAGCCGTTTGTGCGGATTTACCGTCCTTTAGGACTGTAGCAGTATATTCGTCGCCCTCCGTTGCGACAGATTATGAAGTCGGCATTCCAAAATAACTTTTATTTAAATTAAATGTATGTAGGGAGATGTTGGCGCCACCTGGGGGCACCGGCTACACTTCTATTCCGACGCGTCATAATGAGACGTCATAGAGACGCCATAAGAGACGTCGTAAAAAGCTTTGTTCTTCTTGCAAAGAACAAAGCCATAGCGATCGAAAAATCTCTTGAGGTCCAGTTCTCGCGAATTGTTCACAAGTCGTGACGCACAATGTGGAAAGCCAAGTTCACAAGCAAAAACCCAGGTTCAGTGCAATCAGTGGCAGAAAAAGAACGAAAGCGTGGAGGCCACCACTATACACCATACCCCACAGTACTGGAACATGCAATGAACATTCAGTCACGAATCTCTGGAATCATGGGCTATGTGTAGCCGCAAGTGTAACAAACACGAATGCACATGTTAAAAGTATTGAGCAATTTAAATTTCACTTATTTTATTGCTACAAATTTTCCAAGAAATTTTTTTCTTCCAGAATGGCGTGTTCTAATGTCGGTGTATGACGATAAGAAACACTTCTATGGTTATTCGTCCAAATATGATATCTCTGTCTCTTCATAAGCTTAGACGGCAGGGTGAGCGGTCGCGCTGACGCTCAAGATTTTATTAGATCTGTTGACGGCTGCAGAAGGAAAGTAATGCATTTACATTTACCACATAGAATTCGGCCGTGATCTTGCCGGACCGGACAGAAGGCAAGGGAACAGTTCCTTCCTATGCAGTGTCACAGGAAGCAATCACCTGAGGGCAGAGATGCCGCAGTCCATTTCGGTTGTCACCTTTTCGAGTTTAATTCCAATAAATCAGATTTTGTCAATCGGGCAAGCCAAGTAAGCAAGTAACTAGAGTGTCAATTAAGTGAGAAAGCAAACCATCGATCACGAAGCCGTGTGATTGATAGGTCAATACAGATCGCTCAACCCCTCCAGACATTGTGCGAGTCATTGATTCTTGCTTCGCTATGCGCTCACCACTGGCCTGGGCCGAGACATCGAGGATCGAGTGCCGTGGAGGGGAACGAAATGGCGAGGGCTTGGTGCGCAGAGTAAAAAATAACACTCGCACTGAGCTGGGTGACGTCGACGCCTGTGTTAACGTCACCGTGGCTCTGGGCTCGAGAAGATATATCTGCAGCCAGGAGGTTCCTTCACTACGTGCCGATTCAGCCAGGAGTTAAGAGGAAGCATTCTCGTATATTCGTTCTCGTCTGTTCGAGTGCGTATCACTCGGCCGCAGCCAAATCCGTCACGAGTCCGCGGCGTTGGCGGCCGGCTTTTTAGTTTTAGCCGTATCTCTTAGCTAGTGTTTCTTTAACGCGATAGCGTTAGGGGCCCCGTGTCGCAGAAAATTCGGCGTCGGTGCCGGCGTCCGTGGTGGAGAAAATCATCCCGAACCACCCCGAGCACGCAGGCCGTCCGCGTGGCGCAGAGGCGCTGGTGAACTAATCGAATTTCTCAAAGCAAAATGCGTCGGAAAAATTGTAAGGTACGACGTAACCACAACCCACAGATTTGATAGCGTCAGATTGTAATTTGAATATTCGAGAAACCATAATTTTCTTACGTGGAAAGTCAAACAGAAGCCCCCTTTTCCAGCATTTCTACCACTCATACAGCGGCGGGCGGCGGTTGGCTTCTTGCCAAAAGATTATCCAGATGGCGCTCGCCTCCTCGGCAGCCGCATGCGGATGCGAAGTAGGAGACAAAAGAAAGCTGCAGTTGCCGGGAAGCCTGATAAGCATCCAGGGATCTTTGAATGCTATCGCGTTCCGCTCTTAAAGGCAAAGCTTAAGCGTCCTCTAGATTTTTGTGTCTGTTGCCGACACCGCTCTCTTCCATCTTTCCTCGGGTCCCTGCGCACTCACGAATGAGTATTTAGAGATCGTACCGCTGCGCTTGCCCTATAGAACGGCGCTAATCGCATGACACGGGAAACGGGCTACTTCATTCTGCGCAGTACCTACGCGCTATATTGTATATCTGAAAATCACGCAGTGAGTGTGGTGTTCGCTAAATACGACAAAGAGATGGGTGGACAACGCAGCCCTCACCATAGCCAGGGAGTCGTGCGGTTACCGTTGTGGTACACGAAGGCCTCTAATAGATACCTCCAGTTACCCATGTCGTGCGTTAACTAAACTCGTCTTATATACCTACATCCCTCAATAATATAGTCCTCGGCCACCCTCTACTACGTTTTTTCTTCCACTGGCGCTCATTCTGATATACTCTATAGTTAACCACTGGATATCCGTTTGTGCATTATGTTAGCAATCTGTTCAAATTAAATTCCTAATATCAACTATATAATATATAATATAGACGCGTTTTCATTCTAAATGGATTCTCCCTACCTCTTTACATGCCTATTTTGTTAAGATCCCTGGGTGGATGGATCGACAAAACTTTTATTTTAAACCAATAATGGCTGGTGGTTTCTTCAGTTGCGCGAGGCGACGGCGGTTAATGGGTCAGGAGTCCCTGCTCCCTGGCGGCTGCCCGCCCCGCGACCTAGACGTTGATCCCGTGATAACGCGTCCTTTTCGAGCTGGGTGGTGACGCCAGATAACATCGTTGTCTACCGCTGCCACAGAATAATACACCATAGCGGCAAAAGGAGGCATATGTCAGTAGTATCACGTCGCTGCCTTATGGTTAGAGCGCTAAACGCAGAGCCTATCATCCTATAAACGCCGGCATAGGGTAGGGGTGCCGTGAACGGCGTCCTCCCTTCCTCTACAGAACTGATTCATAGTACTATTGCCTCCGAGATTACGTGCGTCATGTTTCATCAGTTGAGCTCTACCTGACCTCGGAGATCCATGCATGGCATTCCTTATATTTATATATCCTCACAACGCACCGCGAAATGCAGCGACAAGTATTGCGTTACCCGCAGATCAGTGGTACCTATGCTTTTTTTTTTTTTTTCATAGGCCAACGCACACTATATATTCCTGTTACGCGCATCTTCATTTTTCTTCATTGGCGAGCGATGAACGCATCGGTGCATTCTTTCTAAAGATTTTAATTTTTTTTTGCTCTTCATCTTTTACCTTCCGACGCTGACATCAACATTAAATTTCACGCTATCGTGTTTGATATTTCCCAATTGTTGTCGTCATTTTGTCTAATATAACGTGAGAAGCATCTATATAGCCGTCGCTACCACGCGCCAGCGAACGTCTCGGCCATGTATTTTCATTTCCGTTAAAAATAGAAAAGAAAAAAATCGGAGGGCGGGACAGGGGAGGGGTGGCGCCGTGCATTGGCTGTGATCCAGATCTGCGGGGCAAAGACACTTGAGCACAATGCATCACGTCGCTGTCACGCCTGTTCCTTTTCTCCCTCGACGTTGGTGTGCTTGCGTGTGTGTGTTTGCTGAAAAATGTTGGCCGATCGTTGCCTCCCACGAGCGCCACGCTTCGCGGAAGGATTGCGGCGTGGACGGGGAAGTTTTTGCGATTGCTCCACAGACGGACTTCTTTCGGTTTGCTGTTTGCTGTCATGGAAGAAGGAGTGCCCGAGCATTTCCTTGCGGTTACAATTTAGGCATGCATCGAACGCGTGTCGTGGATATAGCAGGTTATCGGCTCCAGAAAAGGACAGCTCAGCTCTCGCGCATCCGGGCACACTTAAGAAATTAAAAGAGCATCAAAAAAGCGACACAGGCGAGACTGAAAACAGCACTGGTGCCGAACTAACAACTCAGATATTTCATGGAGAAGTAAGGAAACAGTTCATTGTCTGCTCGTACGAAAAGAAAAGCAAAAATAAGAAATAAACATCAGCAGGTTTTAAAAGGAACACTCAATTCTCTGCAGGCTATTTATCAGGGGTAATGAACTTCCCGTAATAAACCTTTCGCGCGACCTATTCCTGTCCTTCCTCAAGTTAACAGACGCGTCACTAACGAAATCGCTGCCCCAGTGCCTGACGAAAAATGATAGCGACACAGACAAGACTCATTGATTGAGCTAAGCAGCCCCACTACAATGAGCCCATTCACATTACCTGTAGCATCCCTAGTCATACACCGAACTACATTAGCAATGTTCGATATTGATCCTCGCTTGAACGCCTCCGGGCACTCGTGTAGTCGCTTCGTGATCCTGCAAGCGGACAGTTTCATCCCTAAGATTTATTTTCGTTTCCGTGATGTCACAACGTGATGCTACGCGGAGCTGTGATATGACAGGTAGAGCCCCATACCTAGCTCATAACTGCTTAGCGCAGTAAAAAAAATATTAGGGCAGACCCAACGCGTAAGGCGCGACAGAGCGCGGCCGCGCGGGCGCTATACCTTGAAAGCGATCTACGATGAGTACAGAGTCTAGGTGCGCCGAGGGCTGATAGCTTCGTGTGCGCTGTGTTCTCGCCGCTTAGTTTCTCGCGTTGAAGCGAGAGGCAGCACGAAGGCCTATGGACAGAGAAAG